>NW_020837946.1:74067246-74244919 GCF_003676395.1 Aethalodelphis obliquidens | reverse complement strand
ATTTATTTATTTTTGCTGTGTTGGGTCTTCGTTTCTGTGCGAGGGCTTTCTCTAGTTGCGGCGAGTGGGGGTCACTCTTCATTGCGGTGCGCGGGCCTCTCACTGTCGTGGCCTCTCTTGTTGCGGAGCACAAGCTCCAGACGCACAGGCTCAGTAGTTGTGGCTCACGGGCCTAGTTGCTCCGCGGCATGTGGGATCCTCCCAGACCAGGGCTCGAACCCGTGTCCCCTGCCTTAGCAGGCAGATTCTCAACCACTGCGCCACCAGGGAAGCCCAGGGTTTTTATTTTTGATAGAACGCTCCACAAATAATGGTATCCGTTCTGTGGAAAAGAATGTTTATTTGGGGGAGAGATGCTAGAGAAATGCTGGAGAGACCTGCCTACTATTTTTTTTTCAAGGGAAATGACTGACAGGATTCATTTCCCCAACCTGGGAGTCTTAAGTGCACTTGCTTGGTCAGAGCCAAGTGCTGCTTGGGCTAAAGCTAGGTTACGGCTGCCTTTGTTCTCTCTAACCACAATCTGTATCGCCCTGTTCAGCACTGCATGTGTGGGGACCCATTGCAGGTTACGTATGAGTAATGGGAGTTGTTGACAGCAGATATACTTCTACACTTCATCTACATTATCTCAAATTTTCAACGTAAGTTGCGAAACAGATGAGGTTTTATGCATGAGAAGACGAAAGCTCACAGTCAGTCACACAGCTAGTAAGTGACTGAGTTGGAATTCAATCCAGGTGGGGTCTCTGATGACCTCTACACGGGCTACCTCCTGCAGAGAATGTTCTATTGACCGGTCAGTGGTGTGGTTTGAATATGCCAAGGACAGCACCCTATGACAGAAGGATCCCAGTTATGCCTAGAGGAGTAGCTGTGTTCCTGTGTGTAAGCTCTGAATTGTCATGGGGCAGGGAAGGGAGAGCGTGTTGGCCTCCGTCTAGGATGGTCTGTGCTTTCTCCGTGTGCCTGTGGCTTCCTTCAGGGCTGGCACCGTGGAGGGGTCCCCTGGGTGTGTTGTTGGCTGAAGAGTTTCTATGTTTATGGAGTTGAATCCTGGGGAACACTAAATGCCAGTAAGTTCGATCAGGTTTGCAGTCACTGGTTTGATTAGTTCTTGGGATTTCTGATGTTATGTTAAACTTTAAATCCCTGAGACGATGTAATCTGAAATAACTAGAAATTCAAGACTAGTTTAGGGGTAGCTTAACTCAGGCTTAAATAGTTATTGTGTCAGATGCTCAAGGCAAATTCATCCCAGTTAGGGTAGAGACTGTTCTTCAGAATAAGGTAGATAATTCTGTGACATTTTCTAGTTCTTCTTCCAAGAGTCCTAATAACTTCTAAAGGCAAAATACCCTTTTCCTTCTCTGTGTGGGTCTTTTACTCTATCTAGTTCATTAAAGATGAGAAAAGTTGTGTAACAGGAAAATCACTCAAGTAGTGGTCAAATGATATGGGATTTAGTCAAATGTCAGCCATCTATCTGCACGGCGCTCTTTAGAGCTCTTTTTTTTTTTCTCTCTCTCTCTTTTCTCTCACTCACACATACACACACATAGATTGGTTTTTTCTTTTTTTTTCTTATTACAAGAATAACATGTGATCATTTTAGAAATTTAAAAAGATACACACAAGGAAGATAATAAAAATGACTTTCAACCCTACTATTCAAAGATGAGATTTTAAATATTTTGGGGTATGTCCTTCTAGCCTGTGTGTGTGTGTGTGTGTGTGTGTGTGTGTGTGTGTGTGCACATATACTTTAAAACAGAAACACAGATACTATTTTATTTACTCTTGTTCTCTTCATAATTAATTTTCTATTGCCCATTACCCCATCTCTATCCAGAGTGTAATTAACCCAGAAAGAATTAATTCCTAAGCAGTCAAGAAATTCTAGAATGTGTAACTTACTTAAGGCTGTCCGCTTATTTCTAGATATTTATAATTATTACCAGCATAAAAATGTTGCTTTTTCAAGTCAGAGTGGGGTAAGAGGATGGCAGTCATTTTGGCCTACCCTTGTGGTCCAGTTTGGATGGGAAAAATGGCAGGAGACTCTGGAGAGCAGAAAGCCAAGCTTATGGGGTCCAGCAATGCATGAAAAAGGAAATGTCTAGATGATCTCAATCTTTTATGTGAGGAATCTGAAGTCCAGAAAACTCAGGTGGCTTTGTTGAGGCTGAGATTGTCGCAGGGTGGGGGTCTGGCTCCGGTTGCTGACTGCCTGTCTGTGATCGCTGCAGAGCCTCAAGATACAGCCTGAAAAACAAACCACGCTCTTGCTGCTGCCAAACTAATGACCAAGGAAGTAGGCACAAGTGCACTGGGTGAGGTCATGTCTGAAGGTCGCTGCGTGGATGTTGGAACCTGGCATTTTGACAGGAGTCCTATTAGAAATACCATTTTGTAAGTCATTTTTTAAGTACTGACAGCCTCGTGGTAAAATCACAGGCTCAACTATGGGCTAAATTTTTTGGATTAACTTTGGGTTTCACTTAACATTATCTCAGAATTTATGGTTGAGAAGAGGCTGTTGAGTATAAATTGCTAATGTGCTCTGCTGATTTCCACCAGCTATGTGATTTGACTGACAACAGTGCAAGCCTAGCCCACTGGGGTCTGGTGAATTACATCTGCTCAGCCAGAGTGTTCCTTGAGCTGGAATTGAAATGCATGGCCCTTTAGTTTCCCATGTGATGCCAACACTCAGGCAATTGACTTTTGCTCTTCAGTCTCCAGCAGGGGGAAAATTATGAAATAAAATAGGGAGAGGCTAGGCATCCTCAAGATTCAAACCCATAAATATAAATAACTGTAATTAATCATATGCAGTCCCTCTTGTCTATTACCTCTATACTCAGTGTGTCAGTAAGTTTCACACAGCTCTTTAGCGCCCTGCCTGTGTGGTGGGTGGGGAATGTTCTGAGGGCCTCAGCTTGTTGAGATGTGACCTAGGGTTCTTTTCCAATATCAGTTCAAAATCAGTTCAAGATATCATGAGTTGCTGGGGGGGGAAAGTCACCTGCAACATACCCTAGCCCAAGGGGGAATAGAAGTATAAGAAAGACCTCTGCTGTTGGCATTTGAGAGGCTCTCTCAGTTGACACTCTGTTACCAGCTTGTTAGACTGAATGGGCTGGAACAGTCTTTCAAGTGTGTAAGTTCAGCAGACATTTATATTCAAGATTGTCTCTGAAGTGTTTGTTTTCCTATTACAGAATCCTATTTTTGACTGTGGTTTACATTTGTTTACTATTTTCTCATATGATTTATTAACTCTTCCTCTCTCTCTCCCCATTACGTCCTTTTTTCATACTTTCATCTACTCATTGTGAACAGGGCTAATGGCGTCCTTAAGAAAAAGCAACTGCTTTTACTCTTATTTCCTTGGAAAGCATCCTCTACGCTGTAGCTAGGGTCGATCTTCTTTCCTCCCTCCCTCTGTATAAATTCCATTGCATCATCGCACTGATTAGGACCTTCCACTGATTTTCTATCTCTATCTTGTCAGAATAAACACCTTGCTAGAAGGAAGTCATACGTGACTTGGCACATGTCTGGCTCTCTGACCTGATCTGGAACCCACTGCCCACATGATTCACTGTGCTGCCCCTACAGTGTCCAGTGGAGGCCAGGCGTACACCTGCTGTGTGTCTTTGTATGCCTGTCCCCTCTGTGTAGAAGGCCCTTCTCTTAGATCCCTGTGTGGCTGGCTTTTCCTCCTCAATTACATTTGTGCCAAATAACCTGCCTGGACTTTCTATCTAAAGTAGATCCCTCCTGCCCCCAGTCACTCTCCAACCTAATTTTGTTCTTCGTAGCACTTGTCAGTTTCAAAGTACTCAATTTTTAAATTTGTTTATAGGTTTATTTTTTGTTTCCCCCAATCCATGAGAGCAGAGAACTTGCCAGCCCCTAGAACAATGCTGAGGATATAGCAGACATTCAGTCAATCCGAGTTGAATCTGTGTTGTAGGAATGAACGCTCCTCTTTTCATCTTCCTTAGTTGAGTAGTTCCTTCAGTGATACTTCCCTGAGTTTTGTTGAACTGTTGCTTTCATTATTTTCTTAGAGTGTACAATTTTAATCTCTCCCTCACCAATGGTAAGTGCATTTTTCATAAACCAGTTTCCAACAATGAATTTTGAAGTTTTTTAAGAGTGGCAGATAGCTTCTTTTTTGGCCCATTTATCTGTAATATTTTCCTTAAATCCAAGAGAGCACAGAAAAAAGGTTCTAGTTGTTTCTAGAGCAGAAGCATACAGCTTTGCCATATTTTTTTCATATATGTAATGTGAATTTGTTCAGATGAGGCAGAAATGAAATAAGAATTTTCTTTTTCTTATCTTGGACTATGTGCTTGTATCTGGCTTGAAATTCTTATTCTTCATCGGAGACCTGTGTAGTTTGTTTCATCCACGCTGTGTACCATAAACTTCTGGTAAGACATCTGGGAAGATCCACTGACCTAGAACAAAGGAAGGAAGGGGGAAAAAGGCCCTTGAATAAATACAGCCAGAATGTTGAAAATCCAAAAGCTAGAATGCTAATGAGTTGCTCCTTTTGCCTTGCTCAGAGTTATTTGTTTTTGGGTTTTTTTTGCGGTACGCGGGCCTCTCACTGTTGTGGCCTCTCCCGTTGCGGAGCACAGGCTCTGGACGCGCAGGCTTAGCGGCCATGGCTCACAGGCCCAGCCGCTCCGCGGCATGTGGGATTTTCCTGGGCCGGGGCACGAACCCGTGTCCTCTGCGTCGGCAGACGGACTCTCAACCACTGCGCCACTAGGGAAACCCTGTTTATTTGTGTTTTAAACGCAGTTTTAGCTAAGTTGGCTCTCACTTTTCTGACCACAGTGGTAACAAGTTAGAAGTGATCTGGAGAGCCCAAAGATCAAAAGGGAAAATTACCATCAGCCCGATAGTTTGAAGAACCAGGAAAACTTTATAAAGCAGATACAGGAAGGATTCAAATGGGAACAGTGTGGTTTGGAGCCACTGAGTAAAGAGGTAATAGTATTCAACTGTTCCTGAGGACATTACCCTAGCAGCATAGTCTAATGTATATAAGGATGGCTCCAAGTCATCAATCATTGAATTCCTGGTTAATATTTTTAAGAAGACAAAGTGTGATTTGTACTTTTGAAATATTTAAATTCAAAATAGTTTAGACTTAAAAAAAAAAAAACTATAAACTCCATTCAAATGTAAGCTCTTAGAAGGCAGGGATTTTTGTTATGTTTGTTCTCAGTTGTATGTTTAGTGCCTGGCATATGTTAAATGATTAGTAAGTAATTATTGAATGAAAGAATGAATGCAAGCCTTAATCATCCAACATTGCTAAATAAATAGGATATTAAGGTAATACCAAGCTTAGTGCAGAAGGTTTTTTTTTCCCCCTGCACCTACTGAATGAAGAAAAACCATAAAATAATACAAATTTAAAGTTAAAATAGATCTGGACATTTTCAAAGATGCTTCATTTATAGGTGGAGTGAAGATCAGCAAATTCAAATGATTTGCCTGAAATCACAAAGCAAGTTAGTAGTATAGATGGAATTACAAGGCGAGTCTCCTTAATCTCTCCTTCTAGAATACCCACGGGTGATTTTCTTTTTTAATATGGTATTTCAAGAATTAAAAGAATATAGAGGTTTTTGGTGTGTGTGTACTTTGTTTGGGGGGGTGACAGTTTCAGCAAGAATATTGAGTAGAACCCTTGATCTGTGCATGCTATTTCAATTTTAGACCGTCAGATGCTAGGGTATTAGCTATGTAATGTCGGTACACAGTATCTCATGCACAGTGACTAGACTTGTTTATAGTCTAGTACTTGAAAGCTTTCCACTTAGGGTGTGTGCCCGTCCTTTCAAAGAAGAAAAGAAAAATCTAAAAAGGAGAGGCTTGGAGAGGATGCCTCATTCAAGTGGGGAGAATAAGATCTTATGACCAAGACTGTTTAGCCAAGATGACTGAGATGGAAATACAGCTTTGTTTATTACTTTTGCATAGGTGAAGACCCTACTATCTTTTCTTCTCCTTTCTGAGGGGCCAGGGGATGGAGCATTTACCAACTGTTGTATGATATGTATTCCATAATTTTGAAAGAAATTTTTGTTAGAAATATGAATTACTGCAGTCTTTCTCTCCTGTTGTTTGATTCTTACTTCCTTAAGGGTGAGACATTTTTAGGGAGTGTCATCACTAAGCTAAATAATATAAAATATGATTATTTTGTTGTAGTACATCTTAGATTTTCTTTGCATCTATGCTTTTTGTGTGTAATTTGACCCTTTGTTGATAGTTAGATTTATACATGCAATGGATTATTAGATATGTAGGGGAGTGAATTTTAAATGCAAATTTCAGCAGACTATAGGGGAAAAGTGGTTACACGATGTAAAAAGTGGTTAGCTTTATTTCCTGGGGATCTTCTCCAGCTCAAGGAAGCAGAATAAATGGTCTCCCCACCCCATATACTTTTTGGTCTCTGTTATAACTCCCAACGATGCCTTATGCATTAATAGAGCTGTAATAGAGCTGTAATTAAATTTAGAACTTTTTTATTTACAATGTAAGTAAATTAAATTAACTGAAATTATTGTGCTATAACTAATTATCATAAAAATTATATCATAGTTTTTTATGAGCCCAGATTTCATAAACTATCTTCAACAAGTATTTCCTAAAATGCATTTTTAATGACATATATAATGCAATTGCTACTGGAACTTTTGAAAGAATTGGTACATTTTCCTTGTATTTGGTGATAAAAATAACGAATAAAGCTGAGTTAACTCAATTGGCATCAGCATTTTGAAGTAAAAAAAAAAAAAAGCCAGTTTTTCAAAGTTTTGTTTGTGCTTATAACATTCTAAGGCAGATTCTCAAACCTTCTACATCTGTGCTATTCAAAAAAAAGAGATTTTGGAAAAATGATCTTTTCTCTTTAAGATTTTTTTGAGCCTTAAAAAAAATTCCTGTATTTAGTAGATAGTTTTTCCTAATTCATAATGCCATATTTCTTAAAAATATACGATATTGGATAACAACAAAACAGATCTGATTAAGATCCAGGCAAATAGAAGCTTAATTATCTTAAACACTTCCTTTTCTGAACATGCTAAATTAATTGAAATTTTCTTAGGGTATATTTCTTTTGACTAAAGTTCATTATCATCTATATGTGTTAAAAACCTTTTCATTTGATTCACAGTGCCTGCGCACTATTTTATAGCACCCAAACCCTTTTTATATAATGAAGTAGATGTTTTCTTATGGAACATTTTAGGATGTGTAGTCAACAGCCATGATTGTTATTACTTTATAAGGGTTTGTTATGTTTATAATAAATCCGGAGGAGAGGCTTGATATATTTTAGTGTAAAGGCAGATATTTTGAGCTCTGTTATTTGATTTGCAGTTTATTCTATAACAAAGTAAAGGGTTTTATCTTGTCTTAATTACTGAAGTAGACTCTATAACAGAATGTCAAATCTAAAAAAAGGGGGTTTATGCTGCTAGAAGAATGTGAGCCATTTTCCTAACCCAACAATAGGGTTAGTAAAGGGGCAGAAAGACTGCAAGAAGCCCAGGACTGGGACTTCCCTGATGGCGCAGTGGTTAAGAATCCGCCTGCCAATGCAGGGGACATGGGTTCAATCCCTGGTCCCGGAACAGCTCACATGCTGCGGAGCAGCCAAACCTGTGCGCCACAACTACTGAACCTGCTCTATAGAGCCCGCGAGCCACAGCTGCTGAGCCTGTGTGCCACAACTACTGAAGCCCGCGTGCCTAGAGCCTGTGCTTTGCAACAGGCGAAGCCCGCGCACCACAACGATCCGCTCGCCACAACTAGAGAAAGCAAAGAAGACCCAACGCAGCCAAAAAAAAAAAAAAAAAAAAAAATCACAGGACTAGTGTGGTCTGTTTGCCTAAAGAATTATTTTTGTGTGTGATTCACTGGTAACATTTCTTCTTCTTCAAGACAGAATTAAAGCTTTTTTCATTGTATGCTGTATTCTTTTTAAGTGAGGCATTTCTTATTAGTTGATACATAAATGCAAGTTTATTATTTCATAGTTGGCATGCTATCCGCTCAATTCCGTAACCTGACTTGTGTCTTTATAAGGGGTGGGCATTTTGGGGAAGGAATGCTCCAGAATTTCTCTTATAAGGGGCATTTTATTTTATGCCTCTCAGGATTACCTTAAATTACATATGGTAAACAAAGAAGGCAGACATATATTTTTATGGAAAATCACTGATAGGATTTTACAACTTTAAACAAAAACCCATTAACATATCTAAGATGATAGAGAATATATATTAATTTCAGTTTTAAAATGATTTTAAAATGGAATACAAGTTCACCTGCATGAACTAATTATAGCTCTTCATGATTTTTAATAGCAAGTCTATGGAGAGCAAATACAGTGGAAATCATTCCATTATGAATTAAACTATGATCATTTGCATTTAATGAATATAAATCTATTATTAGTTGAGATGGGCTTCATTGATTTCTTGTAATTCTAGAGTGAGCCTTATGAAAATAAGAGAAAAGGGTCAAATCTGTGACTTTATAGTACTGGTATGCATTTTAGAAATGGCAGAAAACATAAATACATAATACGGAAGTTACCTTGGCAACCCTATTTATTTTTTTAAAATTGAGTCTTACATAATAAACGACAGTTAGAGTGTGAGCATGTATCCTCTTGTTCCTCTGGGACCTTCTTTCCTTTTGATACGTTTTCATTTTGGAGGACTTTGGGAAGTAAATGCTTTAATTGGTTGTGGCATTGCATATTAAATTTAAAAAAAAACAAAAATTACACCAAAAGAATTCATGTGATAATGTTTGAGTTGAATTTTTATAAACAGAGGCTTCTAACTGGCTCATTTTAAATGGTTGACTTTATTTTCTCCTCTTTTTTTGGGGGGGTGCCTTGGCTTACATTTCTTAAAGTCTGATTTGAACCTCTGAAACCAGCGCAGCCCTTTTCTGTGCCAACTCCTTCTGTCAAGCTTCCAGGCGCCTGCTGTCCTTTGAGCCTGAGGGATGGTCCTGGGCTAACCTCTCTCTCCGTCATCTGTAGCTGTGTGTTGTGTTTGTTCTAAAATGATATAATTGACCTAAAGGTGCCCCAGAGTGACTAGTAGGAATCATTTCCAAACTACCTTCTGGCTTGAAGCTATGTGGACCAATACAAATATAGTGTTTGTCTTCTTTCATTTTTCTCTTTGTTGCCCGATTCTGTCTCTTTTGTCTTTCTTAAAATGCTCTCCAGTCATTGAGATTTTTTTTTTCTATCTTTTGGGTTGGGCCCTTCAGGCAAGGGATTTCCTGGGGAAATTGATTGGAAATGGAACCTGCCCTTCCCTAAAGCAGTGTGGCTTTTGGATAGGGTGTGGAAGACAGGGACCAAGCTAGGGTTCGGATGCTGTGCCAGCCATGTGTGATTACGTTGCTGAGCTTCCTCATCAGCCACAGGCCAAAATTTTGGGCATCCAGAGTCTGCGGACTCATTACATTTGTAAGTTTTGTGCTGACTTTTACATGGTCCTTTCATTTATCTTGTTTTTCAGGAGAATGCTTTTCTCAATGATTTCAGAAAAATCTTTTTGTTTGTCCTTTGATATCCTGTTCAGTGTATGTAATTTTTACAACTGTAGGCTGTAAATCGTTATCATTGTTATTATGGTGTTTGTGGCTTAGGGAAAAAATATATATGTATGTATGTATGTGTATATATAAATATATATATATGCACACAACAGAGGAAGGCCTAGGGAAGGTGAAGACACTTTTAAGCGTCTCCTGTGTTTTCAGGATTTGATACATTCAATTATTTCCATGGGGATAATCTTTTGTGGATGATCCTTAGGTCCATTTTCTATCAGGACTTGGTCTAAATCCTTTTCAAAAATGTTTAAAGCAACTGAAAAAAAGAATGATTCAATTTCGGTTTATGGACTAGGGCTCCTCTCTGTTTGCAGAGAACAGGCTGACGGGCCTCTGATGTTGACTGTTTTGTTCATTTATGTCTGACAGCTTTCAAAAAGCATGCTTGAGGGCTCACTCTGTGTTTCTGTAGGGATCACATGCTGCTGTGTAAGATGTATGTGTGCAGAAGTTCCTCTCTGCTTGGCTGGGGAGGATGCGTTTGTAGGCAGAGCGCTAATCATTCTCCCCTCTATAAAGTCAACCTCGGGGAGAGAGGCAGTAGTACTTGGTGTGCTTTGATCGGTACTTGTTTGTGTAAGCACTTGATCAGGCTTAGGCTCGGTGTGCCTAAACTGTGATGTTCTTTCTTATAGGAAAGTATGCATAACATTTGCTATCACATCAATTGGAAGAATAAAGGGTTTGCTTTGTTGAAACATGCCTAGTTCAAAGCACCCCCAAAACCTTGACTTTTATAGTTAAAACTAGTTGGGTGGGAAGGTGCTTTTGCGTTCACTCCCTGTTCTTCCATTTTGCTGTGAACTTGCTGTCAAGTTCCATGACTTTCTGGGTAGGACTTCCTCTGATGAGGCCCTGCACCCTTACTTAGTAAGATTCATGCAACTTTCTCCCTTAAGTCACTGAATTTGTGTGCAGGTGGATCTTGAGGCCCTGCGCTCTGACTTGTGCCATCTGTGGGTTTGACGAAGTGTCATGACTCAAAATAGATGAGGGGGAGGCTTTCCATGCACAGCCACAAGGGGGGTGGCTGCACAACTGAAGCGTAAGGAGTGTCTTCCTACCTTTGGACCTGCATCTGCTTAGGTAAAGGGCTGAGTGAAGTAGCACATGCTACATCTAGGTTACATTCTGGGAGTTTTATGTTTTAAATGCCTTGTTCATCTTGGGTTCTCAGTGTAGGTGATCAGAGGGTCATGGAATGCCTTTATATCTTGCTAGAGAACACATGTTCCAGGGACAAGGCTTGTGGTTGAAATGACTCTTCTGAAAATTATCTTTGAGCTATCCTCCTTCCTCCCCAGCACCCACACTGATAATTCTTGTGAGGGATGGAAAGAAATATGTTTGCATCTGTGCTGGCATAAGACTCAAAACCCTGAGAAGTCTCAATTTTTCTTAAATTAATGGAGAGCCTGGAGGTTAAAATGGAAATAGCTGATTCTATGCAAGAGATCAGAGGATAGGGGAGTTTTTGTAGAAGTGAAGGGATCCTTCCACAGAGGAGTGATAAATCTCTTTGGATAGATTTTTATTTATGCTGAATTAAGAGAGAAGCTAGGACTGCAAGACAGGGAGAGGAGTTTGAGGACTCTATTTTGAGAATTCCGGGGCCAGGAAGTGTGCTTTTGTTCTGGAATAAATTTGCTTATGAGTAGTTGCCAAGGGGAACCCCAGCCGTTTCCAGTGGGTGGTTATTTCTTGTTTTAAATTCTCAAGTGTGTGGTTAAGTCATCTAAATGCATGATTTAACTGTTAGCGTAGCCTTACCAATGAGTAGGAGGACGGCAGAAGTGGTGAGCGCTCAGGAACTATTTAAGATAGGGTCTGAGCGGTTGTCTTCATTGTCGAAGTCGCTCTATCTATAATGAGAGTCCTAAAAGGACAGCCAAGAATCCTGTGGAGCCAGATAAGTTGCAGGGTTAGCTAGAAGCATGGGTCAGCAAACTTTGAGAAGTGGCAAGTCCAGTTTTTGTTTTGCTGGCAATAAGTACATTTTACTGTGAGCAGGTACATCTGTCAGTTTTAGGCAGAAAATTCCTCACACCATAGCTTTAGCTATGACGACTCTTGTGAGTTTAAGACCCTCCTATCTATATGTTTGCTGTTTTCTCTCTGTAGGTGTTCTGTCAAGATCTTAAATATTTTTGCTTCCAAATGAACTCCTCTCCTCCCTTAAACTTGCTTCTCTTTCTGATTCTTAATGTTGTAATGTTGGGGCAAATCCCCAGTTACCCAGGCTAAAGCCCCTTATGACGTTCAGTCTCTTCCTGTTTCCTTCTGTAATCACTTGTCAGATTCTGTAATGGTCTCTAATTGAGTGCTGTCATTAGAGATTTCTGCAAAGCATCAATGTCTGCATTAGTACTTTTCAGTGTTGTCCTAAACCAGGCTTTCGTCTTCTCATGTGGGGACTATTTTATTGCCTTCCAGTTGGTCCCTCAGTCTTCATCATAAGCTTCAACACCAAAATCTACTTGAACATTCTTCATAAGTCATGAGATGAAGCAGCTTGTTTCTTTCATCTGGAATCTCAGCTCTCATGGCCAACAGAATATCATAGAAAAATATCTTATTTCACATGTACAGAATGTTCTTATCTCTTGCCCTGGACTTCTTTTTAAACCTCATTTTCAAATGAACATCGTCTCCTGCCAAACCAGATAACAACTTGCATGCCTCCTGAACATTACCATGATGTTCTCTTTCTCCTCCAAATCTTTCTCAATCCAGACCTGCCCATACTCACTCCCTCCAAATCCTTTTTTCTTCAAGAGGTTTTTCAAGTATCCTGTCTTCTGAAACCTTCTTTAATCATTTAGTGAGAATTAATCTCTTTTCACTGCAATGATATAGTACCTTGTTTTCTATCAGAGCATGTATGTGCATCTATGTTTGTGTGTATGTTGTTTTTTTTTTTCCTATTTTGTCATTACCGTGCATTTAGAGCATACAGGATGAGCTGAAGCATAAATTCACTGTGCCATCTTGACTGGATAGTCACCGATTTTTTTTTTTTCAATTTGATATTGACATGGTTTAGTAAATAATGTAATTTAACAGCCTGCTTTATTTATAAACCCTTCCAGCCCTTCCACTCATTTTGAGGGAACCCAAGTCACAGAAATTCAGGTGAAGTATAATCACTGTCCATTTAGTGATTCCTTTCTTTCTTTGAGGGCATGATAACTCAGTGCTTGAGTTAGAATAGAACAAAGGAGAAATAGCATCTTAGTTTTATTCTGCGCTATATCTTCTGGTTGATGAAAATGGTTATCAGATAGTGCTTTACCGTGATTCCCTATCTCCACTTTGAGCTATTTCTTTCTTTTGGCTGTAATTTAAATGTTTTTTTTTCTTCCAGGTTTATTGAGATAAAATTGACACGTAACATTGTATTAGTTTAAGACATAAAACAATGATTATATAACATTATAATGATTATATAACATAAAACATAATGATTATATAACATATATAACATTATATATGTATATATATATATATATATATATAAAATGAAATGATTATCATAGTAAGTTTAGTTAACATCCATCACCTCACATAGTTATGATTTCTTTTCCTTGTGATGAGCAATTTGAAGATTTCTTCTCTTAGCAACTGCTGTACATTACATCCCCAGAACTTATTTATCTTATAACTGAAAGTTTGTACATTCTGACCACCTTCACCCATTTCTCTCACCTCCCACCCCCTGTCTCTGGCAACCACCAATTTCTTCTCTGTTTCTGTGAGTTGGGGTTTTTTTAGATTCTACATGTAAGTAAGATTATACTGTATTTGTCTTTCCCTGTGTGTCTTATTTCACTTAGCATAATGCCCTCAAGTTTCATCCATATTATTGCAAATAGCAGGGTTTCCTTCTTTTTTCATGGTTGGATAATATTCCTCTGTGTGTGTGTGTATGTGTTGAGGTGTGTGTGTATCACATTTTCTTTATCAATTCATCCATTGATGGACACCTAGATTGTTTCCATGTCTTGGCTATTACAAATAATGCTGGAATGAACATGGGGGTACAGATAGTTCCTTGAGATAGTGATCTTGTTTCTTTTGTATATACACCCAGAAGTGGAATTGCTGGATTATATGGTGGTTCTATTTTTAATTTTTTGAGGAACCTCCATACTGTTTTCACATAGTGGCTACATTAATTACATCCCCATCAACAGTGCAAAAGGGTTCCCTTTTCTCTACATCCTTGCCAACACTTACCTCACTTTGTGTGCATGTGTGTGTGTGAGGTGGTATCTCATTGTGATTTTGATGTGCATTTCCCTGATGATTATTGATGTTGAGCACCTTTTCATGTACCTATTGGCTATTTGTGTGTCTTCTTTGTAAAAATGTCTACTTAGTCATTCTGCCTGTTTTTAAATTGAATTTTTTTTTGCTATTGAGTTGTATGAATTCTTTATATATTTTGGATATTAACCCTTTATTAAATATATGTTTTGCAAATATTTTATTCCATTCATTAGGTTGCCTTTTCATTTTGTTAATGGTTTTCTTTGCTGTACAGAAGCTTTTTAGTTTGATGTAGTCCCACTCATTTTTTTTTTTTTTTTGCTTTTGTTGTCTTTGCTTTTAGTATCAAATTAAAAAAAAAAATCATCACCAAGACCAATGTTAAGGTGCTTACCCTCTATGCTTTATTCTAGGAGTTTTATGGTTTCAGGTCTTATCATTTAAGTCTTTAATCCATTTTAAGTTGATTTTTTTGTATGGTGTAAGAAAGTGGTCTAGTTTCATTCTTTTGCATGTGGCTGGTCCAGTTTTCTCATCACTGTTTATTGAAGAGACTGTCATTTTTCCAGTGTATATTGTTGGCTCCTTTGTTGAAAATTAATTGACCATGTATGCATGGGTTTATTTCTGGGCTCTCTATTCTGTTCTATTTATCTATGTATCTGTGTTTATGGCAGTATCATATTGTTTTAATTATGATAGCTTTGTAATATAGTTTGAAGTCAGGAATTGAGATGCCTCCAGCTTTGTTCTTCTTTCTCAAGATTGCTTTGGCTATTCAGGGTCTTCTGTCTATGAGAGTATTAGTAACATTCAGTGTAGCACAACTAGTTATAAGACTGTTATAAGACAGACTTTGATATTTAATCCTCCAAATTGATTGCAAACCCCTTGAGAGCAGTTGATAAACTCACAGATATATTTAGTTGACTAACTTTGTTTAAGGTTTTATTTAGTTGCCTGGTGTTCTCCTTGCAAGAATTAGAGGGCTGGCATTGGTCTGTGCAAATGCAGGAGCCAGTCCTGAGTCAATGTATACGTGATTTATTCACAGGCTATTTAACATAGACATCAGGCTATGATAACTAAGCTAATTTTACTTTTAGTTGATTTTTCTACCTCTGGTTTCCTTTTCTACCTCTGGTTTTCTCTTCTACCTCTGACTTTCTCATACTTTTAGTTGCAAAAGGTAAAGATTTATTGACATTTTTATTCCCAGTCTTTGCTAACTTCCTGGTTGTAGCTTTTATGTAGAAGGAAGCAATCTTTTCCTCTTTGTCATCATTGTGAAAACTTTTTTCCTTATAATGGAATGTAAGTGGGTATAAGTAGTTCACAGCACATAGTTTAACGTTAATCTGGTTTTACATTTCTTTCTGTCAACATTAGAACAAAGTTTTTACATCATCTGGCGGAAGGTTACTAGCAGATATTTTGTCAGAGTCTTCCTCATTGCCTTAGAGAAATCTAATGCCAAGGGACTGTACACTTTGGGTGACTGCTTGTGAATAGGGCTTTCTTGAGTAATAGCAAAATATGGTGTGGCTCTTGGGGAGAGGTTGACTTTTCAGAGCAAAGGCAGGGCAGAACCACCTAGTGATTAGGAGCAAAGACTAAGCTGTGGCTTTGTCACTTACTAGGGAATGACCTAGGACAAATCCCCTACTCTCTTTGAACTGCAAGTGCCTCTTTTATGAAATTAGGATGTTGTGAGGGTGATATGAGCTGATATATATAAAGAATTAAAAGCATGGTACCCATTACCTAGCAAATAACTCAATAAATGGCAACTATTGTCATTATAACATTAATGATGATGATGATCATTATCATCATCATCTTGGGAGAGTCAGGTGAAGCCGACTGATTCTGTGCTTTTGTAAGAGTGATTTATTCGTTACAACCAGCTAGATTATCTTGTGGATAAATTTGATCACAATAGAAATAATAATATTTAAGCATAGGTTATTTTATGAAAATACTGAAAAAAGAAACTTTATTATAGCCAATGTTATCAATAACTCTGCAAAATAATATGTCAATGCAGTTCTTCCATAGTATTTGTGGCTCATTGAGAAAATCCATGAAGATATCCTCCTTAGCAAGTTTTGGTTTCAGGAAAATCAAATTAAGGCAATATAATAAGGTGAGCAGGGAATGTAGGGAGCGACACAATTGGAAAAACTAGCTCCAAACTTAACTGGCTGAATGAACACCTCTGCTGAGACACTTTATGACTGTGTTGTATGACATCCCTCAGTTAGCTATACTGATGTGTGGTGTCCTTTGTGAGGTCATCAGTGACATCAACAAGACAGAAGCAATGATACTGAGCTAAAGTCAACCACCTACAAAACTCACATCCAAGGGATTGCCAGGCTACCATCTATTTGGGGTGGGCACAGGCATTGTTCAGGTAATTAGAACTAGGTCTCTATTCTCTGTCTCTAATTGTCAGGGAAGCCCAGTTAGCCAGGGGATAGCATGCTGTCTCCGGGCTGCTAGGGTTTCTGTTGTGCGATAGGCACCCATATGAACGTTTATAGCAGTACTAGGAATGGTGATACTGAGCTCTGACAAAGGGGTGCCTTCCAAGTTGGCTCAATTGCGGTTTTCACCATCAGAACAATCGTGGACGTTAGGTTTTTCTTAGGGTTGACTGAATGATGAATGGAAGCCCCAGCCAACATACACCAACTCTTTTGCATAACTTGGGAGAGAGGGGATGGTTGATTCAGAGAAGGGATGGGAAAGAAGAGACCTCCAGCAGTAAAGAACATACGCATGTGAAATATTTTTCTGGTGAGAATCTTAAAAATAAAGATGAGCCTTAGAATTTAGGAGTTTGTCAGAAAAGAATGAGATCGGAAGAAAAATAAAATTTTAAGAAATGCCAGCTTTTATTTTAGTATATAATTTATAGTATTCCAAAATGGATTTTCTGTAGAGTCAGAGTTACCAACTGCACTTGAAATTCTTTGATTTAGGATAGTTATGCTAATAGATTCTATTCAGTCAACATGAACTCAAACTTTTTTTTTTAATATATAAATTTATTTATTTATTTTTGGCTGTGTTGGGTCTGCATTGCTGCACGTGGGCTTCCTCTAGTTATGGCGAGTGGGGGCTACTTTTCGTTGCGGTGCGCAGGCATCTCACTGCGGTGGCTTCTCTTGTTGCGGAGCACGGGCTCTAGGTGCGCTGGCTTCAGTAGTTGCGGCACAGGGGCTCAGTAGTTATGGCTCGCGGGCTCTAGAGGGCAGGCTCAGTAGTTGTGGCACACAGGCTGAGTTGCTCCACGGCATGTGGGATCTTCCCAGACCAGGGATCGAACCCGTGTCCCTTGCATTGGCAGGTGGATTCTTAACTACTGTGCAACCAGGGAAGTCCCTGAACTCAAACATTTTTAACTGTATCATAATTTACGTTGAGATACTATATGTTTTTTACTATCCTAGGTTAAAATTGACTTCATATTAAATAATTTGAGTTGTGAGATATCTGTAAAGCATAAGGTATGTTGTCCAGACAGGTCAGAACTCCACCCATTCAGGAAAGTAGGGTAGTGGCTTCCCTGTAACACATGGGTGTGCCAGCTGCTTTTGTAAGTGAAAGACTTAGGCAGGTCAAATTGCTAAATATCAACTCTAAGTTAGAATTGTTTTTAGGTGATCACACAGTGTTATCGTTTTTTTGTTTTTTTGTTTTTTTGTTTATCAGAATAAAAGGGAGTAAGATGTTTTTCGTTGGAATTTTTATTTTTTATTTATTTTATTTTATTTATTTTGGCTTCTGAAAAAGTTAGACTATTTAAGTCCTCAAAAAAAAAAAATTAAGAAATTCCATCAATCCAATAGTGGAATTTTTTTTTTTTAACAAGTGAGAAGAAAGAAAGTCAAGAGCTAACACAGTACAAGACTTTATTTAGAAATATACAGTGAGCACGAAGGAGTGCTTGATCTGGGTTTCCCCTTGAAATTTTGGTGCCATGCAGCTCTGGCTAGAAGAAACCGTTTTTTTTTTTTTTTTATGTTCCCTTAATGAAAGGAATTATAGCAGTGTTATATCTGTCATTTTGTAGAAGGATCATGGCATGGTTTTCTTTTACTTTTTATCTGTAAAGTGTAGACTCTTCCAGGGATAGAAATGTAAATGTGTTGGCTTTTGGTTTTAGCGAGAGCTTCTTTCTGAAGGGGAAAACTCAGGAAGGGAGTTGTTACCAGAGTGGAATTCAGCACTTGCCAGAGAACCCAAAGCGGGCATGAGGTTCATTGTCCTGTTGAGTGACAGAAGACTTCCACCAGTTCTTTTTGTGGAGGGGATTAGTGGTTGAACAAATTTGCAAGTACAGCATGCAGTTTTGTCAGGTACACATTTCTTTTCACCGCTCTCTTGACTTTATACCATGTAAATAACCTCAGTTGTCTCTGAATTTTTCTTTCTTTAATTCCTATTGGATGGTCATTTTATAAAGTCAGTTTCTTGGTTTTTTTGTGTATTGTTTTTGAATTGTGGTATACAAATTGGTATGTTAACAAATTCCTTATTGTGTGTTTTCTTTTCTAGTTTAACATAATTTCATAATCTAGGCAGTCTCTTTTTGTTATTGGATTATTGTGTGATAAAAATCCCAAATAACTTTTTTGTTTCTTTTTTTGTCTCTGTAGGCTAAGAAATGGCATTTCAAAAGGCAGTGAAAGGGACTATTCTTGTTGGAGGAGGTGCTCTTGCAACTGTTCTAGGCCTTTCTCAGTTTGCTCATTACAAAAGGAAGCAAGTAAGTAACTGTACATGTATTGATTATAATATGAAACAAATCTGTTAAAGAACTGTGTATGGGGCGTGTGTAGGCTAATGGTATTGTTTAAAAATTACTGTCTCAGCTTGATCTGAAAAAGACACTAATTTAGAATACTGCCTTAATGATCCTTGAGAACTGTGTATATCTCATTTTTTAAAAAGTAAATTTCTTTGTCAGAAAGCATTATATTATTTGGCCTCTGTTTTGGCTCTTTGGTTTTAAAAGACTGCTTCATTTCAGAGTGCCAGGGTTTATTCATTTATACTTTCCTTGTCTAATTCATCCAAATGTCTGGATACCTTCTATGCTCCTGCCAAGAGTTTGTCTTATTAGAAGGCAGGCAGCTGAGAAAGGAAATGGAAAAGAAAGAGCCTATACAAAAGGCTCAACTCGGAATCTTGGGTTTATTTCTGAAAGGTTTAGTTACTTATGTAGTATTATTACTTTATATTGGGTAAAATTTTTAGTGGCAGAAAGCTGTGAAAATGAGATTGGTATGAAGTTTCCAAATAATTTAAAGTGTTCAGTTTATTTTCATTTTGTTTTTTTTTTCCCCTTTGCACTACAACTATGCCTTCCCATAGTTCAAATTGATGCCAGGAAATAACTTTGGTGAATGGTTTTGTTCTTTTCAGGGTTGAAATACTAACCTCAGTAGTTAGTATTAATCTCCTGTTCCCCCTTCCCTATGTCATTAGGGCATTTTGTGATACCAGTTGGCTGGTGCATTCCCAATTCAAAGATGGAGGTGAAGGAATTTGGGAAGCTATTTGTAGCTGGGCTCTCTATGAACTACTCACATCCCACATTTTTGTGAGAACCTTTAAGCCCTGCCTGGGCTGTCTTGTACATGTTGTTTCTGTTTCTTTGTGCTACATGGTGGTGGAGCCAGCCACGTTGCTTGGAGTCCCATGTCCTGAATGGGAAATACCATGTTAAAAACACATATTAAGAAGAATCAATTTGCTGGCTTATAAATAAAAAAGAAGCTAATTTCTAGTGCTACCTCCTAAAGATGGACGATATTGAACAGGTTGTGCTTGTTTTTTTCATTCATTCATTCATTCATTCATTCATAAGAGCACATTACTCTTAAGGTTTCCCTAGGTATACATGTTGCAGGTATTACTGACTTGCTATTGAAGCTCATTCTCACCTGCTGAACATGCTTGATGCACTATTTCTTTTAAAATGTTTCCTTGGTTCCTTAAAAGTAAGTGTGAAAAGATGTTGTTTTTGCTCAGGCTATTTTAGAAGTGCAGTTCTGTTGGGGACATGGACTTAAACAGATTAGATTACTTCTGCCATCTTTTACCAGTGGTATCTGAAACGATATTGGATAGTGCCAGTGCCAAAGGTCACGATGTCTAGTATGGTAAGTTGTTGCTAACTTTGTACATGGTTCATGTCTGTTAACAACAGTAAGCATGTTCTATTTCCGAGTTTATCACTTAACTTTGTACCTAGGGAATACTGTTTCAGAAATATATTTTGTTGCCGTTGTTGTTTGACTTCTCTTCTTCTTCACAGAATAGAATAAGCAGTTGATACTGCCTCCCATCCATCAAGTTAGGGGTTAATTTTAGTCAGTAAAATCAAGCAAGATGAAGGTCTGTTGATTCCTGGGACATTTTGTCATTTTCTCCTTCCTAAGTTAGACATCCTGACCACCCTAATAGCCAAACGAAACAGATACCAGCAGTCTCAAGTCATTTATAATTGTAATCCGACAAGTTCTTTTGAGAAAAATCACCATAGGCGTATTCAATCAATGAGTTGCATAAGACATATGCCCAAGTGTGTGTATTCTTTTTGCAGTGATTCCTGTCCCTTTAAGCCACTGCCGTGAGCGTATCTTGGGTAGCAGTTTTGGATGTAACCACAGGGATTGGCAAAAAAAGAGAGGGGTGTGTGAGGAGGGGGGAGGAGACCATCTCAGTTGAGCCATTGACATAAAATGACCACAGGCCTCAGCTGTCCTCTCTCAGAGAATATCTGCCAATCAGAGCCATTCTAGGGGAGGAAATTTTCCCGACTTCAATAGTCAAGAAAAAACCTGCCCCTTGACACCCATTATTTGGCTACATTTTACAGAAGCTGTGACCTTAAATGTGACTAGGCACGCTCTGTTTTTCTTGAGAGCAATGCTTAAAGTATTGGCTTGTGTTTTTATCTTTTTTCCAGTTTTATGAAATGATTCCAACCGATAAACTGTCCTCCTTTAAGAATAAGCTGGTTTTGAAAGCCCCAGGTACTGATGGCCGAGAAAACTGTCTGCTGACTTTTAAGCTGAGGCACATTTTGCTGGCATTCCTGCACTCGAAGCTCTGCATCCCCTGGCACCTAGCTTGTGCTCATTTGATATTCCTGGTGCAAAGCTTCCTTCCTAAAATACAGGCAGAGGTCGTATTCCAAATACAAACAGGTTGATTGTAAAAGTTGGTCAGTTGTTTCAGCACCTTTGGTGATGGGATAGTGCTGTAAGTGTTTAGCTGCTAGGTCAGCTCACAAAACCCTTTTAAATTAGCTTGTATTTGCAGGGAAAAGAATAAAAGGAAAACTATTGTATATACTTTCTTGATTAATTAAATGGAAAACACAATGAAATCCACTAAGATGTGGTTCACTTACCTTTTACTCAGTTGCTTGAATAAAAGCTACCGTAGGTGAGGCAATAGAGACATTTGTGAAGACTGGCATTTCTTGTGGGCAGGTTGGAGGTTAGAGGTGATAGCAAAGATTTTTTTGTTCCACTTTACTTCACGGTGTGGCTTTTCTTCATGCAAGCATACTATTAACATTTATGTTATGTTTTTCAGTGGTGAAGAGTCTCCACTGTTGACCCAAGTGAGGCCTAGAGATTTTTTTTCTTTGGAGATAAGGTCAGATTTAGAAAGGATGGAGATCATGGCCTAAGGAGAGAGCTGTTGTTATTGTTGTTGTTATTATTATTATATTTTGGAGCTGGGCAACCTAAATCCTCGATTCCAGCGAGGAAGCTGATGGGGGAAAGATGAATGGAATGTTGGCCTCTTTTGACTGTGTCCACCTGCAGGGAAGGAGGTTTGTGACCACAAATGACATCCACACTCCAGGCCCCCTCCAGTGATACATGTAGGATTTTTTTGAGTAGTCTTGGAAAGGCTTCCTGTTCATTCCATTTTCCCTCTCTTTTTGTTTCCTCACCCACATGTAGGTGACTAAGTTTCCACAAAGCCTTCTTGATTTTTCCTTTCCCCAGACCAGCTGTATGCCAAGGAACAGGAGGCCGTGTAGTGGGATATAAACTCCCCAGCACTATCTTAAATCCCACCAGGGATGTAGCAAGCAAACACCCCTACAGTGGTGTGCAGATTTTCAAGAGTAAGGTATTTGTCATTCACTGTTTAGTATAGGTCTGTTTAATAATAAACTTTTCATTGGAAGGGACCTAGAAGACATCCAGTCTTCCTCTCGGGACAGTTTGCTTTTCTTGGGTGTCCTTACTGTCTAGTGAAAGGGAAGTGTTACTTCATGGGACAGCTTCCTTTTCTAATTCCAAGGTGGTGGGAGAATGGAGTTTAAATTAGGAGAGAGGGCCCTGGGTAGCTTCGGAGGCGGTAAACCTTAGCAAGGAATGGTGGTGGAGAGCGTTACAGTCAGGGCTGCAGGAGGGTTCCTCAGGGGGGTGGGAAGAATGGGGGCAAAACTAGGGTAGGATTGCAAACTTTTGACTGAGGGCTGCCTCGGGCTTTTGTCTTTTCATTAGACACTGAAGGCCTTTTTTTGGAAACTTCAAAAAATTTTAAACTCCACATTTCTTTCATACCTTCTAGGTCCTAGCTGGAAACTGATGTAACAGTGTGGGCTTCTTTTTAACCCCAGCGGTGTGGTTGATGTAACAAAGATCTCTTTAGGGCTGAGGGTGGGCCTCTCATGCTCAAACTGTTCCTTCCATTACCCACTCTGGAGGTGTGGTGGGCTCTGTGAGCCAGCTCTGAGGTGAAGCCTGAGAACCACAGAGAGCTTTCTCAAAGCCCAGATGTGAATGTTTTTTTCTTCTTTTCTGCACCATGCATAGGCAGGGAATCTCTCCTCAGTGTGAGGAGTGATATTATTAGAATCAAGGAAATGAGAGATTCTCGTCGATGTTCTGTTCATAGCAACGTAACAGAAAGGACGAGAACACAATCTTTGGAACGTCTTTGCAGACTGTCTGAATCTGACACCCAGCTCTGCTTCTGAACAGCTGAGTGACTATGGGCAATTTTCTTAAATTCTCTAGGCCTCATTTTTCCCCCATCTGCAAGATGGGGAGAACAGTGCTACTTCCCTCATAGGACTGTTGATGAGCAGTAAAGCCTGGGAGAATTCCTGGAATATAGTAAACTTGCCAAAAGTGTTAGTTATTCCCAGGGGATATGAACATAAAGTGTGAATAACTATATGAATATATAGTGAGCACGAAAGTTGCTCTCATCTTTGGAGACCCTTGGGTTCAGGGATACCGTGTTAAGACTTTGAGGTTTAGTAGCAAATGGCCTGTCCTTCATCTGAGCTTGTAGGAGAATGGCTACAAACGGTCACACAAACACCCTTCTGTTTTCTCTTCTACTTGATTCCTGATCTGAAGATGAGCCAATAACAAGGTAGACAACACCAATTATTGGCTTAAACTTTCTTCCTGTTGTAAGTAATAAATTCCTTGAAGTTCCCACTGTGGTTTTTTTTTCTATTTAAGCTTATATAATTTACGGCAGACTTGATTTATATGGTGATATGTTCCTAAAAAGTTATGTGAATATAGTCTTTTTGATAAATTAATGAATATATAGTACAACACTATTTGTTGTAATTCTATGGTGAAACAATTTAGAAAGCTCTGTTTTTTTGGGGGGGGGGTGTAAACCTGGTTTTTGAGGGTAAATCAGAATTTAGCTTGAAGGGGAATACAATTAAACTTATTCTTTCCTAAAGCCAATGATGTAGTAATATTTGTTAACGACAGGATCTTCATGCTTTGCAAAATAGCCTCTCACTTTGTAAGAGACAGCCTATACCTTGAGTGGATTACTAAAGGCTATAGTTTACTTTGTTATGCATGGTAATGAAGGGAACATGAAAACCACGATAGTGGTGATGTTAGTGAGTTGATAGGATTAGGTGAGTTGAATTATAAGTAAACCTATATACCACCTTTGTGAGGAAAACTACTTATGCTAATGCGAGGCAAAGTGAAGTATGAAAGTTAAAATCCATAGGAATTTTGAGAACATTGTTTTACTCTCAGTCTCTCCCTCTCAATACATTATTTGTAAGAGATCCTAGTAAACAAGGGTCTTTTGATTGGTAGTACCAATGACCCCAAATTCAAAAGATAGGATTGGTGCAGCAGCAAAAAAATAATGGCATGATTATATCTAGTCAAAGTAAGATCTACTTTGGGGGTTATTTTTAATGGATCCTCAAATGAAAAGATATTTAGCTCCCTGAATGTGTCTGTTGAGCAAGTGTGGCCGGGTTTTGGTGAGCTTGTTACTGTGCACAGGTTATGAAAGTTTCCAGAACTCTAGTTTCTTTATAAGGTAAGGATACTGTCACTTTACTCCCAGGCTTTTCTCCCCTGCCAAGCACTAACCAGTTCAGAATATACAAGATAATGATCACAGTACCTGACACATTAGCAGGTCTTTAGTATCTATTATACCTCTTTCTTTCCCCCCCCCACCCCCATACAGGATATAAAATATTTGAAATAGACCTAGCCTTGTTTGGCGTAATAAGAGAGATACAGCACCAGGTTTCTATAAATCGCTGAGCTTTTTATTGGCATGATGCTGCTTACATTAACTGCTGGCCAGAGAAACTGGTAGAGGTTAGAGAAACCTTAAGATGAATATCAATCAAAGAGAAATCAAAATTATAAGCGCAGGGCTTCCCTGGTGGCACAGTGGTTGAGAATCTGCCTGCCGATGCAGGGGACGCGGGTTCGAGCCCTGGTCCGGGAAAATCCCACATGCCGCGGAGCCACAACTACTGAGCCTGCGCGTCTGGAGCCTGAGCTCCGCAACGAGAGGCCGCGACAGTGAGAGGCCCGCGCACCGCGATGAAGAGTGGCCCTCACTAGCTGCAGCTAGAGAAAGCCCACGCACAGAAACGAAGACCCAACACAGCCAAAAATAAATAAATAAATTTTAAAAAATTATAAGCACAACCAATCAAAATCATAAGCACACTAAATACTAGTGAGGATGTGGAGCTACAGGAACCCTCATTCATTGTTGGTGGGAATGCAAAATGACACAGCCACTTTGGAATGCCATAGTTGGGTGGTTTCTTACAAAACTAACCATATTCTCACCATATGATCCAGCAGTCACACCTATTGATATTTACCCAAAGAAGCTGAAAACTTATGTCCACACAAAAACCTGCACATGGATATTTGTAGCAGCTTTATTCGTAATTGCCAAAACTTGGAATCAATCAAAATGGCCTTCAGTAGGCGAATGAATAAATAAACTGTGGTCCATCCACACAATGGAACATCATTCAGCACTAAAAAGAAATGAGCCATCAAGCCATGAGGAGACACGGAGGAACCTTAATGCGTATTACTCAGTGAAAGAAGCCAATCTGAAAGGACTACACACTGTATGAATCCAGCCATATGACATTCCAGAAAGGGCAAAACTTTGGAGACAGTGAAAAGATCAGTGGTTGCCAGGGATGTATGCAGGGAGATGAATAGGCAGATCACAGAGGATTTTTAGGGCAATGAAAATACTTTGTGTGATACTGTGATAATGGATACATGTCATTATACATTGTCCAAAACCACAGAATGTCCAACATCAAGAGTGAACCCTTAAGTAAACTACTGACTTTGGGTGATTATGATGTATCAGTGTAGGTTCATCTTTGGTAAAACATGTGCCACTCTGGTGAGTGATGTTGATAATGGGGGAAGCTGTATGTGGGGCAGGAGGTATATGGGAAATCTCTGGAATGTCCTCTCAATTTTTTTTGTAAAACTAAAAGTGCTTTAAATTTTTTTTAAGTTATACTTAAAATCATAAGCATAACATCTAGGACAAGGTGTCAACTGAGAAAATTTCAATTGTAAAAATTCTACTTAAGTATCACTTTTCAATAGTATCTTTGATGGAATATAACTATTTATTTTTTGAATGCACTTAGTATCTTTAAGAATTTAACCTCAGTTGTAAACATTCTTCTGGCTCCTAAGCTAAAGAGTATCTGTGGGTCTGAAATCAGTAGAAATCTTCCCGAGCACTAATGTAGCTGAAATTATCACCTGACACGTTGGCTTTCTGCTTACCAGATTGCTTTTAACTTTGTGAGGTAGTTCTGGCTACCAGACTCGTTTGTCCTCTCTGAGTAAACAGTCTTACATCTCCAGAGGCATTTTTCATAGGTTCATAAACAGCATTTCTCTTAAAAACATCTTATAAAAGTGCTGTAACAGGAACTGTTCTCAAACAGTCTTCATTTCTGTTGATTTTAATGTTTAGGTGGGAACTGTAGTGTTAGAGACCACATGAAGAATGTATTATTTAGGAGGAGAAAGGACTAGTGGTTAAATAATAGTCTTCAAGGTTCATCTGCCTGCTTAGAGAGCTGTCAGCATCAGCATTACGTTAAATGTGAAGGAAGAAATGTCTCTGCACCATGGTTTGCATTTGATTATCTGTCCTTTTGGAGCTTTATCTCTATGGATTTATTTTTCTATATATGGTGGGGTCTAACCCGTCAGAGGAAGATTCTGGACTGTATACAAAGTATGGGAATTGCAAATCTTGGGTTGTAATGCTAAATATATCTCCTATTTGTGTATTAAGTGGAGTAAGCTAATTGGTGTAATAAGCAGCTCCCAGAGCTCAGTGGCTTATAATGAAGGTTTCTTCCTTACTCACATTACACTTCAGTGTGAATAGGTGGGGAATTGTTTCTTGTAGTCATTCACAGACCTATGTCCCTTTATTCTAGTGGCTTCTCCATGTTTTATAGCTTTTTGACCCACTGGATCATTTCTAGCCAGCTGTAAGGGAGGGTGGGAAGTGTAATCCAGCAGTGTTCTCTGGAAGAAGAGAAAAAGTTTTAAGCATCCAGCCATTAAATCTGTGTCCTGACTTTAATTTCTAATCAGTTTGACAAATAAGCTGCATTTTTTTGATAACAGTTTTATTGTTAGAGTTTATGTCAAAGACTGTATAATTCATTTTCTTCTCTTGTTTAGAACCCTGTGCCTAGATTCCTGGAAGAATTATTTTTCTCCTAGAAACACAACTAAATATGTTGGGGCTGTGTCTGATATCTAAAGCTCGATGAGGATTCTGAACACATTGTATTTTCCATAAGGCGAGTTGAAACTAACTCTATATGGTTAACCGTTTCTTAGAGGCTTGTTTCATGAAAGTACTGAAATTATGCAGACAGAGCTGGAAATGTTCTTTGAAGTGCATCCTATCATTTTCCTTATAATTTTGGTTTTTATTTAACACTTCGCTCCCAAAGTGGGGCCATGGCAATATCTTTGAGTTATAACTCACATCAGGCCTTCGAGGAGTTTGTGATGCTATTTTATTGCTGGCATACAAAATCCGCGAGGTTAACTGTACTGCGATAGGTCACACAGTGAGTCAACGACTGAGCTATGATTAGCGTTGACAGCTGGTGAGCTTGTAGGCTGTTGCTAACTGAGCAACATTGACATTCATTTTGATTTGACTTTGCATTTCACTTTCAACTATTTATCCATTTTAAGGCCTCCTTAAGAAACTTTTTAGAGATATTGTGGGACTGAGGAAACTTTCTAGAAATGCTTTGGGAAAAGTCTACTAGCTTCCCTCTCCAGCTTAATAGTTACATTGTGTTAATGCTAGGTAGGCCCCCTTTTGGTAGAGTTTGCAAATTAAGAAAATAGATGCTTTAAGATGTTAGACAATGTTAGGCAAAATAATTTTACATGCTTTATTTCAAAATTTGTGATTTTTCAACAAAGAAGTTCTGAGATCCAATTATATGCTTGTGAGTATAAACTAGAAAAATTATAAATGTGTATATATTTGATGAAATAATTCACCGAGAAATGGAAAACGTGCATCACAAATTATACCCCAAACTATTTTGAACTTAAAATTAAAATGCAGCCAAGGGCCATCTGGATTGAGAAACTTGGAAATGGTCCTTTGGCTCATTGGGTCAGCATTTTATTCACCTGAGAGGGATGGGGGGGGAAAGTGAGTCCCATTTCAGTTCTGTATCCATTTCCAAATGTATGTGTTAGGGAGGTTTTTAAGGAAAAGTGCTATTTCGTGGAACCCTCGGTGTCACTGCCTGGGGTGTCTGGCCATGGGCAAAGCAGGTTCTCTCAGACTTCTGATTCCACTGGCTGCCATCAGCTGTTCCCTGCAACGCTGGTGCCTGCAAGGCGGGTGGACCTAGAGCCCTAGGTAACCCACACATACAGGGAAAGATAACCTAGCAGAGCTGAGGACATGGGATTTGGAGTCAAACCAGGGATCAGATTCTGATTCTCTCAGTTACTTGCCCAAAGAATAACAAAACTCCGTTTCCTCACTGGTCAAAGGATGACTCCCTCCTTTTTTTTAAAATTATTATTTATTTTTGCTGTGTTGGGTCTTCGTTTCTGTGCGAGGGCTTTCTCTAGTTTTGGCAAGCGGGGGCCACTCTTCATCGCAGTGCGTGGGCCTCTCACTATCGCGGCCTCTCTTGTTGCGGAGCACAGGCTCCAGACGGGCAGGCTCAGTAGTTGTGGCTCACAGGCCTAGTTGCTCCGCGGCATGTGGGATCCTCCCAGACCAGGGCTCGAACCTGTGTCCCCTGCATTAGCAGGCAGATTCTCAACCACTGCGCCACCAGGGAAGCCCCACTTCGGTGTCATGGTAAGACCCAAGGGACCTGACTTATTGTGTGGGCTAGCAGCAGCTCTTCTTCCCTCTCTGCACTCCCTGCTCTCAGGCTCCCTCTCTAGATCCTTTCATTCTCAGCACACTATTGGAATAGAAGAGCAATATCAAGTTCAGACACCTCCAAACACATATTCTATGTCTTTAAAATACTTATTTGAAAACTGGTAAAACGTATCCCTCAAACCTCAGATCACGTAGTTATGTGATTTTATTTGAAGTAGATTCAGACAAAGCCAAAGGGTTTTCCCTATTTTTCAGCTATAAAGAAGTTGTATAATTTAATGATTTGGCTATGTTGTGATTGGTATTAAAAGAGCTTCCTTGCGATTTCTTAAAGGAATCACCACCACTTAAAGGCGCGATAGCACCTTCAAGGTGAGCTAGAGCTCGTTTCTTAGCCACCCTAGAAAGATGGACTTGTTTTATTTTCTCTTGTCTGGTCCCCAGTGGAGATGACGGTCCACCTATTAGCCAGTCTTCCTACTGAGTAATCATGAATCCCTCACCCAGTATGTTTATATTGAGAAATGTTGCTTACTGTCCTGTAAGTATAAGAAGAAACACCATTGTTTAGAATCAAAGTGATTCAGGAGGTGAAAGGTCATTAAAACATCTTAGGATTCATTCTAAGGAGATGCTTATTGCATTTCCTTTCCAGGAATATGGAATATGGTATTTTTCAGTGACAACAAAACATGAAGCCATTCCCCTTAAATCTAATGATTCCATTATCAATATATATGATTCAATCACATAGTGAGAGAAAGAGAGAGAGAGAGAGTGATAGTTGCAGTAAGAAGTGATTTGCATGAAACCCTGCTTTATTCTCCAGTTATTACTCTACATGATTACAGGACAACCTGGTTGTTAATTGCATGTGGTCTTTAAGTATGCATTTCTTTCAGAAATAGACACTAATTATTAGGTCTCGTTTTCGGTCTCACCTGAAGTTGCAAATGTCTAGGATATATATTTTTTTAAATTTGCAAGTCTAATGGTGTACAGACATAGTAAAACTGATCTCATTCTGAATCCCATTTTGTTCTCTGGGATGTAAACTCTCAAAGATTATGAACTCGGCTTTCAATTCTGTATAGGTGTTCTATGTGCCAGCCTCTTGACAAAAGCCATATGTTTGCTATCAGAATGCTGGAGGAATTTTATGTTTTTAAAATGTAGAGGAACCTTTGCTTACAAGTTAAAAAAAACCCTACCTACTTCCCCACAGCTCACGATAATTAAATATAATCAGAAATAACAACATCAAAGTAATATTAAATATTAGGTATTCTCCTAATTCTACCAAGATAAGAATTTTTTGTTTTGGATCTGTGCTTGGACTTATGCTAGGCACAAGGCAGTTTGCTTTGTGTCTTGGGCTCTCCTTTCTTCTGACGTCAGTGGCTGAATTAGGTAATAGATCCTGAATCTGATAGTGCTGGACTTGTCCTGTCTTTAGTCCAGGCTCAGCAAATTTATATGCCTGCAGGGGCCAGGCTGGGATGATAAAAGTGTGAAGCCAGTGAGTGGGAATCCTGGGCTAACAAGGGTGCACAGCCCTGCCTAAGGGCAGCAGCTGCTGTTCAGTTTCAGCAGATGTCAGATAGAAATCCTAATTTTTATGTGAAATATAGCAATTTATGGTACTTATTTATATTATTTTTAAGTTGAAGTATAGTTAACTCACAATGTTATATTAGTTCCAGGTGTACAACATAGTGATTTGGTATTTTTATAGATTATGCACCAAAGTTAGTATAGTATTAATGACTACATTCCCTGTGGTGTACATTACATCCCTGTGACTTATTTATTTTATAACTGGTAGTTTGGACCTCTTAATTCCCTTTACCTATTTCTCCCATCCTCCCACCCTCTCCCCGCTGGTGACCTGGGTATTTACCTGAAGAAAATAAAAACATTAATTCAATAAGATACATGCACCCCAGTGTTCATTGCTGCGTTATTTACAATAGGCAAATATGGAAGCAACCTGTGTCCACTGACAGATGAATAGGTAAAGAAGATGTGGTATATATATGCGATGAATATTAGCCATAAAAAAAGAGTGAAATCTTCCCATTTGTGACAACATGGATAGACCTGGAGGGTATTATGCTAATTGAAATTCGTCAGATAAAGACAAATACTCTATATTTTTAGTTATATGTGAAATCTGAAAAACGTGAACAAATGTTACAAAACAGAACTAGACTCACAGATATGGAGAACAATTTTTAAATATTGGATGTGTAACTCACGTTTTTAAGAAAGTAGTATGCTGACCAATTCACTACAATGACTTCTGGTTTTAGCACATGCTGTGCCAACCTCCTTTCCTGGCATTTTCAGCCAGCTAATGCCTATTAGTCTTTCTTGACCTGATTTAGCTGTGGTTTCCAGGAAACCTTCTCAGGTCTGGCTCCTGCCTCCCATGGCTCTTATAGCTTCTTCTCTATCTTTAATCCACCTGTTAAGCACTGTTATAATTTCCTCTTTATCTTTTTGTTTTGTCCTCCAGTCTGTAGAATCCTTGAGGGCCTCCACTGGATGAGGAAGTGCAGTGGTGCGTGAGGTGTCTTCTTAGGTGACTTAGGGCATGTTGCCTTTCCAAGCCTTCTCCCAGAATCTCTGGATCCGTCCAGATTCCTGTTCAATCAACTGCTTTGATTAATTTGTCTGCGAAGTTTGATTAGCAGGTCTGGGAAGATTTGGAGCACAAAGGTCCCCTTTCTTAAAGCGTGCTGTTACTTACCACTACTGTTTTATTCCTACTGCTTTTCTTTTATTTCTCCTCAATCGACATATTCTAGGGAAGGTAGAGTGCAGATGTGTTTCTGTGACTCAAAGCCATATGAAGCCCAAATGAGTCTTTCTCTTGTCATAATTATAAGGAGGGCCTTAGGCTGTGTTTATTGCCTCTAAGATAAACTTGTGCTTAGCTTCTCAGTTGCAACACTTTCCAGCTTTTATGAAAAAAATAAACAAAAATAAAGTGTTGTTTTAAATGTAGTGTCAGAAATTAAATAAATTACCCTCAATAGTGCCGTATATTTTAAAAAATATATTTTGGGAAGGATTGTTCAGCAAAACCCCCACGACAGAACCATACCACAAAAAACCCCCCAAACCTTCTGCATTTGATAACTGGTGATATCTCATCCTATTATAACGATTTAGTCTATTTCTTAATTTTTCTCAAATTATACGTAGAATCAGTATGTTGTAGTGATGTAAAACTTAGTCTGTGTCACCGGGCTGCATAAGTTCAATTCCTAGCTCTACCATATACCAGCTGTGTAATCACAGGCCAAGTGCTTAACTTCTGTGTCTCAGTTACTCCTTCTGTAAAATGGAAATCATAGTAGTACCTAACTCATAGAGTCACTGTGAGGATCAAGTGAGTGAAAAAAGTAAAACCCTAATAATAATGCCTGGCGCATAATTGCTGTGTATATGGTTACTTATTATTATTTTTAAAATAATTCTACAGTATTTCTATTTATTGATTGATTGATTGGCTGTGTTGGGTCTTCGTTTCTGTGCGTGGGCTTTCTCCAGTTGCGGCAAGCGGGGGCCACTCTTCATCATGGTGCTCGGGCCTCTCACTGTCGTGGCCTCTCTTGTTGCAGAGCCCAAGCTCCAGTCGCGCAGGCTCAGCGGCCATGGCTCACGGGCCTAGTTGCTCCGCGGCATGTGGGATCTTCCCAGACCAGGGCTCGAACCCATGTCCCCTGCACCGGCAGGCAGACTCTCAACCACTGCGCCACCAGGGAAGCCCCTTATTATTTTTTAAGTCAAGTTTATTGAGGTATGATTTGGGGTGTAATTTACATGCAGTAAAATTCACCCTTTATGACGTACAGTTCTGTGAGTTTTGACAAGAGCATATGGTCATATAACCACCACCACAGTCAAGATATAGAACATTTCTGTCATCCTCAAAAGCTCTCATGTTCTCTGTGGTCATTCCTCCCCACCACATCTCCAGACCCTGACCATCACTGATCTGTTTTCTGACCATATACTTTTGCTTTTGCAGAACATCATGTAAATGGAATCATGCCCTATATAGACTTCTGAGTCTTTCTTCTCTCACTTGGCACAGGGATTGGCAAACTTTTCTCTAAAGGGCCCAGCAGTAAATGTTTTAGGCTTGCAGACCATACCTTCTCTGTTGCAACTACTCCTCTCTGCTACTGCAGTCGTGTACTAGGCATGAATGATTGGGTGTGGCTGTGTTGCAATAAAACTTTATTAAAATAGGTAACAGCCAGATTTGGGTGGAAAGCCATAATTTTTCAACCTGTGACTTAGCATGATGCTTTTGAGATCCATTCATGTTGTTGTGACTATCAGTAATTTGTTCTTTTTATTGCCAATTATTATTCCAGTGCATGGGTGCACGAGAGTTTGTTTAGTCATTCACCAGTTGAAGGATGTTCGAGTTTTTAATAATTTCTGGCAATTATAAATAAAGTCACTGTAAATATTTGCCTACAGGTTTTTGTGTGAACACAGGTTTTGATTTCTCTTGAGTAAATCACCTGGGAGGGGGCCACTGTATGGTAAGTGTATGTTCACCTTTATTAGAACTCTCAAATTGTTTTCCAAAATGGCTGGATTATTTTGCATTTCCATCAGCAATATAAGAGAGTTCCAATTGTGTTGTATCACCACCAGCACTTGGTATTGTCCATTTCTTTGTTAGATTTAAGCTACTCTGAAAAACTATGACTCATCTTAGAAACTAAAGATGCTTACCTTTATGTTGTATTAGGTCAAAAGCTCTTGAAGGGTTTTACACGTGGAAATGGCATTATTTGGGTTTTTACATGATTACCCCAGCTTCAGTATGGAGAATGACTTGGAAGAACGAATGGTAACTGTGTGAAGACCTGTAGGAGGATATCATTTTAATATAGAGGAAAGGGAAGATACCTGGACTTGAAAGGCAGTGAAGATGATGTGACTAGATGTGAGAATTTTTTTAGGTGGTGGAATTTATAGAACTCAATGACTGACCAGATAGGAGACTTAAGAGAGTGGCACAAGCAACTAGATATATAATAGTACCTTCACTGAAATGAGGAAAATTTATAGGGAAAAAGGTTTGGGGAGATAAAGTTATCAGTAGAATTTTGAGATAACGTGAGACATCGAAATGAAGACATCGAAATGAAGTAGGAAGTTTGATATCCAGGTTCTGGAATAGGGGAGCATAATTGAGGGTCAGGGTGGTATGAAAGATATCTGATAATATGGAGGAAGATGATGTTCCCTAGAGAGAGTTTTTAGTCATCTGAGAAGAGTGAATAGGACAGACTCAAGAGGAACCTCAGTGATTAATGTTGGACAGCAGACAGACATCCAAAGGAAACTAGAGAGTGAGTTCAAGAGGCTGGAGGGAGAGAGAGAGAGAGGTCGTCATTTCAGACTGACATCTTCCAGATGCTGAGGTGAGTGAATGTGCTGAGATGACAACTGAAATGAAGGATGAAAAGTGCTCACTGGGTTTGTCAGCAGAGTGGACATTGGTCAGTGTTGGTGGTCTGGTCATGGTGGTGGTGCTGGTGTATGTGAAAATCCATATTAAACTTGAGTTGGGGAGTGAATAGGAGGTGAGGCAGTAGAAAAGCAAGGGTATACAGTTACTTCAAGAATTTTCAGGCTGATTGTTAGAAACATATGTAAGAGACATTTTTTTACTGTTTGTTAGGATGAGACAGGTTAGAGCGTACCGATGAGAAGTATGAGGCAGGGGATGAGGGCAGGAGAAACAGCATAGTCAGTGGAGAGATGCACAAAAGGCATGAGAAATGCCCATCAGATCTGGTGTACTTGCTGAAGAAGAGGTTCTGCTGAGTTTAATCTCCATGGTTGCAACCTGTGAGCAGAGTAGAATGGGGTCTGTTAGTATTGCCAAGTTCTAATGAACTCTACCATAGTACCATCCTTACATTTATTTTCAACTATTTCTAGAGAACTTACCAAGCAGCAAATGTCAGCACAATTCTTTTGATGTGTGAAAATGCTCTGGCGTTTAGTCACTTGTCAGTCTCATGTTCAAGTCTTATCCATCTGTCATGGCCCAGTTGAAAGCCTCAGATGAAAGACTCTCCCTCTCTAATCTGAATGGTCATAGCTTGGTGCTTTTTTTTTTTTCCCTCTGTTTTGGCATTTATTCTTGTATGTGTTTACCGGTGTGTGTGTGTGTGTGTGTGTGTGTGTGTGTGTGTGTGGTTTTTTTCATTCTTCTCCTTAGATGATGGAAAACAAAGACCATGACTGAAAGGCGTCTTATATTCTCCACAGCACCTAGCCAGTTACATTTATTTAGCTTGTTACCTTAAATGCATGTAAATATGAACATGGGGAAATGGTTATTAGCAGACAATTAGGAGGAGTTATATAAGGAAGCACAAGATTTTTGTGGTTTGGAATCTGAATTAATAGTCTGAAAAATTATGGTACCAGATTATAACGTTTTGTATTTATGATACTTAGTAAAATATGTTTTGAAAGTTTCCTGTTCCCTGCTATTAAGGAATCAAATTATTTAACAATAATACAACTCCTCTTTGGTGTAATTAATAGTTTACTACCTACTTTCATATCATTATTCCCTTACTGAGGGTAACCCAAAGATAAAGAGATAGAGACATCACAGGGGTTTCATCCCACGTTGCAAATGAAGAAACAAAAGCCAGAGAGATAATCGGTCAAAAGTCCCTTTACTAGTAAACACAAGTGCTAAGATATAAGCCAGGACCCTCTGATTCTAATCCAGGTTTCTTTCAATGTGCTCTATGGCTTTTAGGTTTTTTAAAATAGAAATCCAATTATAAGGAGCACTTTGGTCTATTTTATTTAAATGAGTAAAAAATCGCTTATCAGAACAATCTCTTGGTCAGAGCTAAGACCACCTTTTCTGGAAGAAGCTTGGCCTTGTGGTTCAGAGCTTCATACACGGCCCTTCAGCAGAATGGGAAGAACGCAGCCCCTGTGGATTGTGCTGATGCTGTGATTTAAAGAAAGGAAAATAGAAGCTACATATCTGTGGAATACTAACTGTTAGAGCAACAAGTGACCAGCACTGTTCAGTATAGTGAACGAACCTGGTATTCGCATTTTGGAGAAAAAACAGATACATATCTGTTTTTCTAAGCTTTTGACTCTGACTTACTACTTTTTTTAATATAAAGACTAGCATCATTTTTGATTTAGGATGATAACTTATATTCTAATGAAAGAACTAGAAATAAGGAAGGTCATTATCATTTAGGGGACTATGGCTGGCTTTAATTATATTATTGTTAAAGCTTTCACAAATTGAAATAGCGTGTATTAAATATATAAAATCTATAATTTTCTGTTAAAACATTGAATGGGGAAGCCTCTGACTAAAATCTTTATATAATATTATTCCCATTGGCCAGAGCTGATTTTAAACTGGATAATAACGTCTGTTGTGAACAGATTCTTTTTAATTGTACTGACTCAAGAATATATTTTTGTCAGGGGAATTAAGGAATGAAGAACATATACTTTTAAGAAATTGCGGAAAGGCATAAAGTGCTTTTTCCTCCTCCTTTCCACACTTTTAAATGTTATCTGAATGAATGGCTGCTACCGGGTAAAACATTTTCTTATGTTCTCCTATAAATTGTCTTAGACAAGGTATTTGGGAATTGCTGTACAGTGTGGGAATTAATTGAACTTGGTTGTATATGAAACCAAAACGATCAGTTGAGATATTGAATCTGAAACCAGGTGTTCCACGGTTAAATAGTTATGATTCATGGAAAAAAAAAAAAAAACACACAGAATTTTAAGGACTTTTTTTTTCTCCAAGGCAGTTGGTTCTATCATTCACTCCATGTGGACTGTAGACTCCGGTCTAGCTCTGGTTATCCTTATCTCCATTGCAAATCTTTTTTTAGTACATTGTAAAATGTATTAAATTGGCATTCCAGACAAACATTTGAAAATGGTCTTTTACCTCAGGTGAACCTGGCCTTTGTTGAAGCAGCAGACTACGTCTCAGAACCTGTTAACAGGGAGCCTCCGTCCAGAGAAGCTCAGATACTGACTTTGAAAAACACGTCTGAATTCGATGTACTTGTCATTGGAGGAGGAGCAACAGGAAGTGGCTGTGCCCTAGATGCAGTCACCAGAGGTGAGTCCTGGTGTGGGTGGATGTAACACAGGTAAAGGTTTCATCTGTCCTTCTGATATAAACACACAGTGTGCGCTCCGTGCTGGGAAGTCACGTTTCTGTTGCATTGCTTAATTTTCCATTCTTTGTGAAGCACCTTCCCGTTGTTAAAATGTAGGTACTTGCACAATTTTGAAATGAAGTATAGTTTGTCTTTTACACTGAAATGAATTTATTTAAAAAGAAAACTTTATATTCCTGTGAATTCATTGATTTGATGTTCTGGTTAGTTTTTTTTATACACAGTAAAGTACATTTATGTGAAATAAAATTATTTGTGTATCACCTAAAATCACATTTATGTCAGTGATTTGTCTTTAATAAAAAGATTTATTAAAGTGAATTAATCTATTAAAATAATTCTTTTTGTTTCTCTATTAAAATAATCTCTTCCAATGAAATACAGACTACAGTTTGGGAAACTCTAGTTCAGGTGACTGAATAATGGAAAAGACTTGCTAACCTGTAGTTCTGTCTCACTCTATTAGTCAGCTTCGGGAAAGATATTATGAGAAGTTCTTTCAAAATGGCAACAGGATATATAAAGAAAGAAATTTTAGTATGGAACACCAAGGCTCTTACATATGATATATTTAATGATTTGCTTCTTTTGCCTGTGGTTATTAGTGTGGAGTTTGGAATCAAAGAAATCTGAGTACATATCCTGGCTGAGCTGCTGTATCAGATGTATGTATGTGTATACACACACACATGCACATACACTTAAGCAAGGTACTTAATTTCTCTAAGGTCCCTCATCTTTCAAATAAGGAAAGAAATATCTTCCGTTAATGATTGTTATGGGGATTAAATGCATAATCATGAAGAGGATTTAAAACAGTGCTTGTCACACAAAGTAGAAACTCAATAAATTGTAGATAGTATTATAGCTGCCATTAATAACATGAAGGCAAAAGACTTTTAGAACCAATTGTCCCGGAGAAATAATCCTTTGTGATTATTTTTAGATATATCACATTGGACTGGGTACTGCTGCAAGGAATTTTGACTCCAAATTATTTTAGTTACTCTATAAGGTTCAGTATTCATTGCAGTTTCATATTCAGTGGTAATAGTTTATTACATGGAATAATTTTTCTCAGATTAAGTTACTACCATACCCACCCTAGACTTAGTTACTTTGCATATCTGGTAGATTTTAGTTTTACAGAAATGAAATAAATTTTGTGAGATTAGGCACACATAAGCCAAAAAGTACACTAGATTTACTGTGATTGCACAGGACCCCCACTTGAGTTTTGATCCATGTAGACATCACAGCCTAGGTCCTTTCTGTCAATTCCAAATAATGGTAAATTCACAATAATACATCCTGGAACATACTCAGTTTCCTGGCACACCCTAATAGTTATATAATTTTGTCTCCATCCATAGTTTATAATTTAAGCTGCATTATCCTGGGACATACTAAGTCAGATGGAAAGAAGAGTTGAAGTTACCTCAAGGTGTTTGAATTCAACACTCTTCCCTGGAGTCCTGGGAAAGAGAGTGTCAAGAGAAGACACATAGGCAGTGTAATGGGAGGTCTCGTTCGGGACTGCCCCAATTGTCCTGGGACTACCCCAGGGCTTAGAAGTTACCAGATGACAATTTTCTATGTCCAAGAGGATCGTTTCCCCAGTAGCGTTCAGAAAAATATTTCTTGCTATCTCCACTTATGTTCATGCTATGTACTGAAGTATACAGCAGTTCTTTTTCTTTCATTTCAACAAATATTGGCTGAGTGCCTGCTTTATGCATGGCAATATTCAAAGTACTACATGAGAATACCAAGATGTTTGATCCAGGCTCCACCCTTAGGTTGCTCCAAGTTCTGTAGTAGGCTGAGTTACCCTATAGAGAATATGTGCCTTTCAGGAGGCTTGGGGGCATTGTTATATCTGCATAGAATGGTCTGGAGAAAGCAAGCTGCTATTTAGCACGGGTAGAATTTTAGTAGGCAAACATTGCTTGCTGGAAGTGTGCCAATCTGAGGGAGCATGTGAGAGGAACAGTGTGTGTGGGAAACAACCCGTGTTTCAGTTGGGATCACCCAGGCTGTGCTGGGGAGGATATGAGAGGAGTGCAAAGGCAGAGCTGGGCCTGGGATACCGGGGAAAGGCCTTTGGACTTTACTGAACAGGCCCTCTGAGACAGTGAAGAGCATTCGTGATGAGGAAAGGATAGGCAATAAGGAAGAAGCAGGGGCTAAACTTTTAAGAGATCTAGAGACAAATAAAACAGAAAGGACGTAACTTGCTGGTGTAGTAGGATATGAATAAGGGAGGCAATATGTGCAAGAATTGTTTCTTCTTTCTTTTCTTTTTAAGATAGGAGCCATCTGAATATTTCTGTAGACTCAGAAGAGAGCCTTAACATGCAAATAATAGAAGGCTGCATGTGGAACAAGCTCTCGGGAAAATACGCGGCATGGGATATCAAAGATATATCTTAGCTTTGGCAGGGCAAGAAGAGACATTTCTCAGAGACGAATACAAAGTGTAAAGATTCTAAGGCATAAAAGAGGGAGTCTGTGTGACTCTGAAGAGCTATTCTTAAACACTCAAAAAGAAGTGAGATGTGCTACTTATGGATAGGAGCAGGGACTTGGATATAGAAAAGATTTAGAGAATGTGATAGGAATAGGGGTTGCTTTGCTCTGGTTAGAAAAGGATATCTGTGTGTGTGTGTGTGTGTGTGTGTGTGTGTGTGTGTGTCCCCATGTGTGTCTAATATTGCTCAGAGTTGGGGCAGAGAAAATACACGATAGGGTAGAATCCCAAATTGAGAACTGACTAGGTATCAATGACAGAAGGAGAAAATGAGAAAAGATTCCATGAAGGCAAGAAATTGTTTAAATGGAAACTTAGGACTGGTAGGGGGGAGGTAAGGGGAGTTGGAAAGCCAGCTTTCCCTCAAAGAGTTAGGACCGTGATTGCAGTAGCAAAAAGGCAACTACTGATTAAGTGCCTTTTATTCCTTTTCTCCTTTTGAAAAGTCTCACCTATATTTGCTTTTGTGCATATTTTAGATATCTTTTTAAAAACATAGATAAGATCATACTGTAGTCATTACTTTGCAGTGTGTTACTTTCAAATGACAGTGTAGTTAATCAATCTTTACATGTATATGGTATTCATTGTTTTTCATGGCTGAAAAATTCATCCCAAAGACGTTCTTGTTAATGACTCTTTAGGTGGTTTCCAGTTTTTTGTTTTGTTTCATTCTGCTGTTTGAAACAATACTACTTGAGAGTCAACTGCTGAACCAGCTCTGGGAATATAAAGACTAATGTGGCCTTGCCCTCGAGGAGCTTATAGTTTATTAATATTTGCTGAACAAACATTTTTCCTTTGGGCAGTAAAGAATGTTACCTAGTACATTAGCAGACGATTGTGGGTGACGACAGTGATGATGATTTTGAAAAGATAAGAGTTTTCAGAGCCAGAATGTTGACAAGATTTTTAATACTTATAGTTAGTAACAGCTAAGAAAATGATGTACTTTCAGTATCTCCTGGCATTTCAATTGCTGTCTTTTAAAATAATTGACTGACTGTCTTATTTGATGTATACGGAGTTACGATTTATAAAAAGGATGGATAAACCATAGTTTGTATTTCCTTTATTATGCTGGTAGCCCTCTGAGGGTAGCATTTATAATTAAAATGTATAGAGATGCTGAAGTTAATCTATATTTATCCTTTTACTACAATTTCTGATCATATCAGTAGCCCTCTGAAGTGTGAAATAATCATGGGCATTTGGTTAATGAATTGTGCATTGTTGCTGTTCATTCATGGAATTTGCTCTTTTATTATATTTGATGCTTCACTTAACAACAAATTTTGCTTTCTCTGCGTTTGATATGTTTTTACCAAATTATTCCTGACTGTATCCATTAATCTTTAGTCACATTTGACAAAAATAAATTACTGTGATCTTTTAAAGTTACCAGTAATAATTAGATTTTTCAGGACATCAAAGTTTTGGGGGAACTGCTAGATGTTAAAAGGCTCGTATAAAAATGTTTTCACAAGGTTTTTGATGAAATATTGTGCCCAAATGCAATTTTGGTAATGGATAAACAAAGACCGTAGAAGGAAGAGAAAAAGTCATGAAGTTTTCATAATGAACATTTATTTGCATTCTTACCATCTGCATTTTCTTGGGAATCAGTTTTTCATTTGTTTCATTTGGGAATATTATTATATAAACGTAATATGCACAGCTCTCCTCACGTTCTCCTGTAGGTCTCTAGGATCAATAGGAATTGCTTCTCTGGTTAAAACCTCTGTGGCCAGTCCCCAGCCTCGAAGCACGATGATATAGGAGGCACTTTGCCCCCAAAAGAGAGCTGGAATGAAGAGACTCTGATAAATATAGTCACTCCCTCAGGGGGCTTCAAGATGTTTTTTTCAGTTCTTTTTTGTTATTTTATGTGATTTACCTGTATGTATCAGGGGTCAATCAGTACAATTTTGGTTTAAAATCTTATTTATGAACTTAAACTTTATGGCTTCAAAATTCCAGAGAAGACTGCTTCTTGCTAGAAGAAAACATTAATTGTAGTTCTCTTGTTTAAAAATGTACATGTACTTCTAGTTTATGAATGGTGCCTGGCTAGTAATTCCTGAATTCTCACCACAGTTCCTTCGAGTCTAAGACAGTATAGCATAACGAGTAAGGACACAGGCTATGAAATGAGAACCAAGTGGGATCAGTCAGCTTCATCACTCACTAGGTCCATGACCTTCAATAAGTGTTCTAACCTTACAGAGAGCCTCAAGGTTCTCAGACATAACGGAGGATAACAACAACACTTCTGCATAAATAAAGGTTTGTGAAAAGGAGCAGGTGTGTGCATTTTTAATTGCATTAAAAACTGCAGAAAAGGGAGAGCCATGGAAGATAGTGCATTTTGGGAATTACAGATCTCCACCCCCTTCTACCACTGCCCCTCTTCCACCATGAGGGCAGAGAAAATCCTATTTCAGGACAGTAGAATTGCAGCAGATGAAAGTTTGCTACTTACTGGACACTGCTAATTAGACTAGGTTGCAAATTGCTACTAAAATTAATCTGGAAATTTGATGTAATTTAGTGATTATGTTACAGTGACTGTCTTTGGCAGGAGTAGGGTGGGGAGGGTTAGAGAAACTGTGCCAAAGTTATCTGGAAAAATCAGCCTTTGAGATTTACTAGATTAATTTTGAAAAAGAATAATGATAAAGCAGATAGAGCTCTATCAATATCGAAGTGTATTCTAAAGCTACTTTAATTAAAATAGTTTGCTAAAGGAACGGAGAGATTAACGGAGCAAAAGTAAGAGGCTAGAAATAGATCTGAATACATAAAATTTAGGATATGGTAAAAGCATTTCATATTTGTCATTATTGGTTGTTTAATAAGCAACTTTGAAGTATCCACTTTCCCAAATTTATATTTGTATATATTATGTATATTTATATTCTGTTTATCATGCTCTCTGTGGATCAAGGATTTAACAATAAAACACCACAAACCTATTAGAAGAAAGTATATGGAAATTTAAAAACATGGAGTAAGACAGGTGTTTTTAAGCATGACATCAATAAAGTCATTTTCCTTTTGGCAAATCCTGTTAAATTTGATTTCATAAAAATTGAAATTTATCTATGGCAGAAATATAATAAACACCTGTGAAGTTGGAAAAATAACATATCAGACAGGATTTGTTTCATATTGTTTTCAACTTTTCTATATCCTTTTGTTTTAATATGTCTATGATGAAACACAAGTAGCTGGATTCTTTTTTTTTAACGCTTGATAGATGGAATCTGTCTTTCAACAGGTGAATTTGGTCCATCTCCATTTATTTGGATGCCATGTGCTTTTATTTTGTATTTTTTACCTTACATCTTTTTTTACTTTGCTCCATTTCCTTCTTCCTTTCCTCCATATTAAATCAGCTTTGTATCACTCTCTGTTGCCATACATTAAACTCTATGGATACAGTTGCTGCCACCTTCAAGTCCCATCAGAGACTTTTCTCAAAACCAAATCAAGGCTCCTGCCCTGTGTTGATCTTGGCCAGCCAGCTGGTGGTTCCCTGGCCCAGGTACTGCTCTCCAGGCTGGGTCCATCTTCCTGCCTCCTGGGCATGTCCCAGCAGATAGTCCACAGCCCCAGACAGTGGTCAGCAGAAGCTTTTCCACCCTTCTTCAATCCCTGGATTCCAGCACTGGTCTGTCTTCTTCACCTCTCCCTATCTCTTGCCCTTCAGGAACTGAAATCTTGGTTACCTTTGCCTGTTTCTAGACCCAGATTCCACCAAGACAGAGGCTTTGGGCCTAACTACTGTGCTCTGAGTTTCTGCTACATTTCTGGTCCATGAGGTGTTTATTTTTGAATCAACCATGCCTTAAAATATATATATGTATGTGTGTACATAGGTATGTATGTACATATATATATACATGTAAAAAACAAATATATATATATATATATATATATATATATATATATATACACATATATATAATTTTCTCTGTGTTTGGAGAGGAAGAGTTTAAAGCTGAACTCACAGTGGCATATTGGTCAAAATTTTACCTATAAGCAATATTTATAATAGCAAAAAGAGTGTGGTATGGTTTAATAAATTGGGTCCATTCAGTTATTCAGAGAGGTTTATAAGTATTTACAGGGATAATGGCTAAAATGTATTGTAAATTGAAAAACAAGTTGTGAAGAATGAGTTTGTTAATTGTATTTGTTTTTGAAGCAAAAAAGTACACAGGTTTATCAGCATAAAAAGTTTCTGGTAGAATATATGGGACATTTTTAATAGTTAAACTTGGTTATGTCTGGAGTATACTATTCTCTCTTTTCATCATTTTACATTGTTTGGATATTCCTTCTCTCTGAATACTGGCTGTTTTTATTATAAAATAATAAAAAGTAAAATAGTAAAAAAGTAAATAGTAAAATAGTAAAAAGAGAAAGCAACAACGGCAACTTCCTTATTCCCCTGAAACTCTATTATTATAATTAGTGTTATGGCTTAATACATTTTTGTGCCTCCATAATCATGTGTGAACTTAGGGGACTCAAAGTATGTTAATGATATGTTCTAACTTAGCATAGTATCTCCATTAATGGTTTATATGTTTCTAATAGAAAAATAGAATTAGGTATAATAACCAATCCAATATTATATAGTTCTGTAAAATGTTAACATTCACTGTTAGAAAATACTAGGCTTAAAGCATAGAATCCTGATCATGAGGGTTAACAAGCCAGGGTTGCTTTGCAGCTTTACAGGTGTGTTATTTTTTAGAGAAATTGATACTAATGTACAGAGTGTCTAAACTTTTTGATTTGTGTGTTATTACCTGGGTGCCTCTGGTAGTTATTTCATAGCTATTACTCTGCCCTTTCTATTTAAAAATAGTTAAATAATGCCATATCTGAAAATTTATTATAATGAAATAAAGATGCAGAGAGTTTAAATAAAAATACAATCTTGCAGTACTGTGATAGCGAAGGTAGGAAATAACCCAAATGTTCAAAAACAGGGAATTGAATAAATAAATCATTGTAAATATTTAATGTATTACTATGCACACATTAAAAGTGAAATTATAGAAAAAGATGTATTGACACTGGAGAGATGTTTACAATAAATAATGTTAAATGAAAAAACTGGAATGTATCATATGATCCTATTTTGGTAAAAATGTGCGTATGTGATTACATACATGCACAGAAAATGTGAACATTTAAACACCCGAATGTCAACTGTGGTTATCTCTGAGTAGTGTGGTTACAGGAGGGTTTTATTTTGTTCTCTTTACTTCTCTGCATTTATTATATTGAGTGTGTTTGCATGCATAAGATAATCAGTAAAAGGTATTAAACTATGCTTCTGTTCTATTTCATGTTGTAAAAGTTAAATGTCGTACCATTCCTCCCCTTAGATAGTAATTATCCCTCTGTATTCATCCAACTGTCTTGATCCATGAATTGGTTTAGTTGGAAGTGCCTGGCAGCTAGACATTCCCGCTCAGGGCAGAAAAGGCAAGTCTGTGAAGAGCTGTATTTCATTCACATCCCTGACCCCACCCAAAAGGTACAACTTTAACTTCAGAGATGGGCTGAGTATGACTGAAAGGTAGATTTCAAGTTGACTCTCTTCTTCTGCTATAACTAATCTTGTTCTTCCACCAAAGAATTTCAGAGTAATCTCACTCCAAATATTAATACTTTACCACTGCAGTGAAATTCATGAGAGTAACTACGAAAAGCAATCAATTATAAAAACAAAAAATCAAATAATCATACCACTCCCAAATGTTCTGGTTCATCTCAGCAGTGATAGAACATATTGCTTTCCATAAAAAGTAACTTCTGAAAAGAAAAGAAACAAGCAAAAGCTATTCCTTATAAAATCTTGAACAAGTTTAGTGAATTATCATACACGTACAGAGGCCAGCCCTTCACTGGTGGGCATGTGGGGAGGTCATTCTTTCCACTCTGAGGAAAGATCTTCCCCAGTGCCTCACATCCAGCTAGGCACAGTTGCTGGAAGCCTGGATGCATTATTTTCGGTCTCCTTCAAATTTAATTATTTTACCTAAGATGCAAAATGTTAGCATTGAATGTCACTTAAAAATACTGTTCAAAGACAAATATCATATGATATTGCCTATATGTGGAATCTTAAAAAAAATGGTAAAAATAAACTTATTTACAAAACAGAAAGAGAGTCACAGATGTAGAAAACAATCTTATGGTTACCAGGCGGGAAAGGGATGGGGGAGGGATAAATTGGGACACTGAGATTGACATATACACACTACTATATATAAAATAGATAACTAATAAGGACCTACTACTATATAGCACAGAGAACTCTACTCAATACTCTGTAAGGGAGTGCAGAGTACTCTATGGAAAAGAATCTAAAAAAGAGTGGATATATGTATATCTATAACTGATTTACTTTGCTGTACACCTGAAACGAACACAACATTGTAAATCAGCTATACTCCAATAAAAATTTTAAAAAAGTACTCTTCATTCTCTTTGAGAAGATAAAACAGTGCTCTCTCTTCACTTCCTTGCTTTATACTGAAACAAAACAAAACAAACTAAACTCTTATTTTCAGACTGGAGGTGGAAAAAAAGTTTGGATTTTTGAGAGGTGAAACAGGAAGGAACATCTTAGGTAACGGAATCATGCAAGATCATTATAAGACTTCAAACAATTTCATTGTCTTTGCTGTAGTCGGTTAATCAGTTAAGGCAAAAGCGGTTGTAACTTCTAATAATGTCTTGATTTTGCAGTACTTTCCTCCTTCCTCATTCTATTATTCTCATCCAACAAAAACGAGAAATCCAGAACGTTTAGCATAAAAGCAGTTGAAATTTTTAAAATGTTTTCTTTTTAAGGTTTCAAAAACTTTTGGTAATACTTTTAGGTTACATGGTACTTTAATATATCAATTTAGCTATACATTTAGAGACTAAATTTTTATTTTTTATTTTGCTCTGGAAGGAGCAGTATCACTTCCCTTCAGAAGTTCTGGTGGGTAGCTTGACGATATGACACTGGAAATAATGGGACAAGAAGAAACAGCCTGGTTTGACAGAGAAGCCCATTTTAACTTTTGTTGGTATTCACTAAGGTTTTTCACATAAGTACATGTGAATAACTTTTTTAAATGTCCAATTCTTGCAAAAGCAGTTTTGAGGCTTTAAAGTGTTAGCTCTCACTTAAATATCCTGAAATATCCTCCTGAGATGGCTTGCTAATTCCTAGAGTAGTTGCCTGCCTCACACTGTGTCAGTTTGGGAAAGAAAAAAAAACCCATCCTGATAACACACACCCATAAAATTCTCTCTTCATATCACTCTCCAATTACCGTCTTCTGCCTTCTGAGGCTAGACTCACTATCGCCCCCCTCACGCTGTGTGGTTCTCCTAGAAGGTCTCCCCACACTCCAGCCCCTGAGTGACAAGCAGACCCTAAATAAGCTGGGCCATTTCAGTCATTTGCCTTCTCTTGCTTAAGCTGATCTTTGCCAGTGATAATTCCCTTGCTCCTGCCCTCTACCCATCTGAACACATCCTCCTCTGTTGACTCAGCCTTTCTCCAAGACCCCATCCCAGATACAATTAAAATAACTACCTTGGCTGTAGTTGTTGTTCACACAGGGAATTGTGTCACAGTCTCTCACAAGCTGCAGTGCTTCCTAGCAACTCACATGGAGGTTGGCAGGATTCAGATCCTCACAAGTTACTGGACTGAGGCCTCAGTTCCTTGTGACCTGTTGACCAGGGGCTCTGTTGGTTCCTTGACTCAGAACAAGACAGGTTGCTTTATCCAGGAGGAAGTCGCAGTCTCTTGTAACCTAACCATGGACGTGGCCTGCCACCATCGTGGCTGTATTCTGTTGGTTGGAAGCAAGGCACTAGCTAAGCCCACACTCCAGGGTAGGGGATTACATACTAGGAGGTGGGGCTAACTGGGCACTAAGGCATCTTCTCCCACAGGCTGTGGGTACCTTTGGGCAGGTAGGAGCCATAGGCTGGATGGGAAAGCTGCTTATCCCCTCTCAGTTTTATGTCCCTGCCTCGAATGGTGTGGGCATCTTAATGCCATGACTGATTCCAAGACTGGAAGAGAGGTGTGTTCTAAATAATTCAGCTCTTAAATGCCATTTGAAAGTCAACTTCCTCATCTGATCTTCAACTGAAGAAAAATGGTATATTTTAGTACTGGAAGAAGAACTCTCTGTGTCGGACTTACTAAGAAAAGGTGATAGAGCTCACCAAGACAGTGCATTGTAAGAGAGATTGCAAATGTAATCTCGACTAAGCAATTTGGGGTTTATATTCTGAATTTAATTTTTGACTCACTTTAGGATAAAGAGTCCTCTGCATTTTCAAATGCAGCACCTATGAAACTGTGCTTCATTTTGTTCACTTGCCTCTCTGGGTTGGGAGCTGCTTGACAGCTTGGTCTATGTCTATTTCATTTCTAACACCAGCACTTTACCTGGCACTTAGGCTCTCAAAAAATATGCACTAATATGATGTATTTTTCTGTGTGTTTAATACATCCTGTACTAAATTTACTAAGCATTGCTAGAGTTTTCATAGTTGAGAATTTTACACATCTTTTTCTGGCATAAATGCTTAAAAAGAGTGACCTGGGTCTATGATATCTGTAATTTCTGTGTTATTTTGCTAGTTCATTAGAGCATTAGCAGTTTTTGCCCTTGAATCAAAGTTCTCTACTTTTCTCTCCACAGTTTCCAAATATTTTGTCCTTTTGAGTCAAGGGAATTGCCCTGATTTTATGATGACATTTGGGTACGATATTTAAACTGTTAGAAGTTATAAAAACGACCCTTTGGTATTAAATGTAATAAATGGCTCTGAATTGAATACATGCACAAGTTCTCTTATATGAGCTTTGTGAGCCCAAACTGCTCCAGTTACATATTCTCATTGTAATTGGATTCTATGACATTCTCTCATCCCCCAAGAGTATGGCAGGCCATGAAAATTTCTTCTGGCTTGGTGCTGATGTATACTTCGGGTCTTTTGAAATTTTGGATTTCATATCTAACTAGTGTATGGAACTTGTAGTAATGTTGGTCCTCCCAGTCCTGAAGAGGCAGGGGTGTCTCTGCAAGAAAACAAAACAAAACTGATTTCATTCCCAAGAGATTTATTGCAACCCTCAAAGAAAGCCAGGTTGGGAGGGATGATTTTTAGAACTGACTTGTCTTTGTCCAGCCTCACCTTTACCAAGAATATTGTCTTTTCTTTACTCACGGATACTCTGTACTGGGTTCATTTGTCCTGGCTTGTGTTTTTCTTTGTAGTTCTACAATATTGTGCTTGCGTGTCTTCAGTTAGACTGTAAACTCCTCAGCATCAGAGGTTATTCTCTTCTTTCTTCTTCTGTTTCGATATCTTTGATCTCTTTTCCCATTTTATACCCACTTTCACACCACTCCAGAAATAGGAACCGGCACATAGAGGGCTAGTCTCGATTCACAGTCGCTGCATCAGAGTTGACTGGAGTTGAGAGGCTGGCACATGTCTGGACTCTCGTAGTGAGGGATGAATGTGAGTTCCAGAAGGCATCGGTAACAATACTGAGTTAACTCTACATGGTTAAAGATGGGTGCCAGACTCCCCTTCGACCCTCGAAACACACCAGTGTATGTTACTGCCCTGAAATTGCACTGTAATATTTTCTAGCTGTGATTCATTCACAGTTTAATATGCTTCTAGTTCTGGTTTGACTTTTCCCCCAGGAAGAGACTAAAATCTCTTCATTATAATATAGACAGCGTACTGCACTTGGAATACAAATTTATCCATGTTCAGAGTAATTTTTCTTGTGACTGTCTCTACCCTGGAGAAGTGCCTTTAATGAATTACATACAAATTGTGTAATTTAAGAAGTTAATTTGGTTTTCTGGTTACACAGGACTAAAAACAGCCCTTGTAGAAAGAGATGATTTCTCATCAGGGACCAGCAGCAGAAGCACTAAATTGATCCATGGTGGTGTGAGATATCTTCAGAAGGCTATCATGAAGTTGGATATTGAGCAGGTAATTGTGTATGCTAGTTGTTAAACAAAAATTGCGACTGTGCTTTTTTCTACCCAATTAAATCAGTTTTTTTTTTTTTTTTTTTTTATGGCTTTTAACATTCCTTCCTATTGGAAATACCTATTTAGTGTATTCTGCTGGAGTGTCTTTCAGGAGAGGTGTGCCATTTTTTTTCCTGTAGCATTATGTTTATGGGTAATCAGGGGTTTTTTCTACACAGGCATGTCAAAGTAGCAGATTTACAAAATCACTTTCGGATGTGTTACTTTTTATTCTCGGTACGCGGGCCTCCTACTGCCACGGCCTCTCCTGTTGCGGAGCTCAAGCTCCGGACGCGCAGGCTCAGCGGCCATGGCTCACGGGCCCAGCCACTCCGCGGCATGTGGGATCTTCCCGGACCAGGGCACGAACCCATGTCCCCTGCATCGGCAGGCGGACTCCCAACCACTGCGCCACCAGGGAAGCCCTGGATGTGTTACTTTTAACAATTGTGATTGTTTTGTTTTGTTGTTTTCCCCGCCAATGGCCACCAAATTGCTACTTCCCAAGCAGTTTCAAGGGAACTGTGTTGTAATACATGAGGAATATTAAACTGATCCTCTTAACTGCAGATGCAATCATACTGCATATTGTCACTGACATATTCTTAAGGAGAAGATGATCTGAGTCATGCTTTTTTTTATGTCACACTCTGTTGTGTCCAGTCTGCCACCATTTGAAAACTGCCAAGGCAGTGTGGAAGATGACATTTCCCAGAGGAGTTAAAAAAAAAAAAAAAATCAACTGAACTCCCTATCTGCTTTTCGTACATGAAAAACACAGCAGCACTTACTTGACATTGTCAGTTTTGAATCTGTCCCCTTTTCTTATGTGTCTGTTTAGCATCATGATGGATGTGAAGAAAAGAGCATAGGGTTTAGAATCAGATGACTTGTGATGTGTTTCAGCTTATTTATTTAATTTCTATGAGCCTCGGTTTTCTTCTTTGTAAAATTAGTATTATGATAGTAATGCGGGGCCTTCAGAGAGGTGTAATGAGGACTAAAGACAAAAGCTTTTTAATGATAGTCTGTAAAATACTGTGCAACTCTTAAGTATCATGTCTGCTCGGGCTAGTGGAGGCAAGAAGGAAACGTTTAACATGAATCTGAACAATCTGTTATCTCTTACATGAGAAAATATAATGGGGGACTGAGAAAAGGGACAATACAGAGAATGCAAGATAAATTGTTACAATAATCTTGTAACTCAAGTCAGGAAAATATCTTACACCTGGGAACTCTGACAGCATGTTTTTCTCCTATGCAAATACAGTTTAAGGTTTCTAAAAAATCTTTCAGGTTGACAGCATGATGTATTATTAGAAATTTGATTAGGAGGGAGCTATCCTTGCTCAGAGGTAGAGAGGTTTCTGTGTATCAATCAGTTGGCAGGGTGTCTATTTGCCATTTGAAAATATTATGATCTGTTATTGCCAAACTAATTTTCTCTGTTTTGCTTTTCAGTACAGGATGGTAAAAGAAGCCCTTCATGAGCGTGCCAACCTACTAGAAATTGCTCCCCATTTATCAGCTCCGTTGCCTATAATGCTCCCAATTTACAAGTAAGCCTTTTGGTATCATCTGTATACTCTTTGCTTATCTGAGGTCAATAGAACAAAGTTTCAATGAAAATAGTTCCTCAATGTGTATTTCTTAATGTAGTTTTAATTAGTCCTAATCTTTCATCCTTTTGAAATATTTTCCTTTGTTGCATTTTAAAAAGTGTGACTTTTCCTATATTAGTCTCTGCTGACCCACCTCTAAGGGCTAGCTCTTGAAGGCAAAGGAGGTTGTGTTCTGCACTATAATTAGTAGTTTTTTACTCCAGTTTCTGAGAGTATATACAGGAGCAACTACATTTGCACTGGGGAACATAAGAGGGTCATTTGCAGACTAAAATGCAGAGCCAGAAAGAATCCTGCTGCCAAATCTGAACTGACATATATCAACTCCAAACCCTAAGCCATTTTGTGTCATTTTAAATTTCCAAGTTAACCAAAACTGAAATTTGGTTTGGAGGTGTCAAATAATCAAAAGTTATTAAACCCAATTTTCTAAATGTTGTTAGAGCTATCCATCAAGTTGACTTAAGATGGAATACAGGTGGTAGGAAATACAGAATTATGTAACTCTGCTAGCTGCATGAGTCTTGTGGGGCCTGGAAGCAGATTTTATAATTTTTGTCTATATTTTATCATAGATTTCTTAGGATATCTTAAGCCAATGATTCTCTACCCTGGGTGTACATTAGAGTCACTCTGATCTTTGCCCTAGTCTAGTTAAATTGATCCCTAGAAGCACGAGGCCCAGGCATCTATATTTATTTTTGATGCTCCCCAGAAAATCTAATATGCAGTCAGGTCCAGAACCACTGCCTTAGAGATGATCCATTTACTTTTATAATTCAGCTGGGCTGTTGTCAGAACAGGCAGGCCCTTCTCTTGTTTCTTTTGCAGTACACTTCTAGGTATACTTTGCTTTTCTTAATAAAAAGCGTCTTGTATCTTAAAGTGACATTCTATAATGTTATACTCTGTTTCTAAAGAAACCTTTTCCCCTATTTATGCTGTAGGTGGTGGCAGTTACCTTACTACTGGGTGGGAATCAAGCTGTATGATCTGGTTGCTGGAAGTAATTGCCTGAAAAGCAGTTACGTCCTCAGCAAATCAAGAGCCCTTGAGCATTTCCCAATGCTCCAGAAGGATAAACTGGTAGGAGCAATTGTCTACTATGATGGTATGTGATTTTTTTTTTTTTTGACAAGATACTTTTCTCCCACTCGTGACCCTTACAGCATATTCTTAACGAGACAGTTTTGCATCCTAATTAATGTTAATCTTACACAACACACAAACGTACGTGCGCACACTCCACATAGTGTTTTGCTTTTAATATTGCTTGTTTTTGCATATTCCTTTTCTTCTTTGATTTCGACTTTGTATCTCATGGTTGGTTTGGTCCATTTTCCATCATTATGTATTTGGTCACCACCTTCATGCCATTTAATTTGTTATGTTTGCCAGTGAACACTTGCCTTATGAATATATTATAATGTTGAAAGCAGCTGAGGATCTGTTAGGTTTTCTAGATGAAACCTCTATTTTCAAGGGGTTATAAACCTAGAGAAAAATGCCCCTGGGCTGAAATTGACATGTTTGTATTTCGCACAGGGCACAATTCTTGAACATATAATTTATGTGAGAAGGTAGATGAACATTGCATCTGTTAAACCAGTCCCTCAGGTTTTAATGCTTATTTTATTGTTGTTAGATGTTTTCTAACAGTGACATTATCTAGTACCCATTGGCCACGTGTTCAGTGTTCATTCTTTGTGTTTGTGTGCGTGTGTGGACAATACAATTTTGTACACTTTTATTTGAAGGAACTAACCACTTAATATATCTCCAGATGGACCACAATACAATACAAAACAACACAGGAAAAGCCATTTGTGAAGTTTTACTATAGTTTTAAAGGGTGAATGGATTTTAAAAGTAGTCCAAGGATGTCTATTTATAAAGAAATAGCTGGACACAGATAATTATACATGTTCAAAAAGTCTTAGAAATTTTGTGGCACGAAGGCCCTATAGGGTCAGTGAGGTTTTTTTACCCCTACTATGTGATCTTCTGTATTTAGTGTTAGCTATCTAAACTCTTAACATGAAGAAGTGTTTTTGTTGTTTTGTTTTCCCAGGAGACTTTGTTATTTATACTTCATAACATGGGATATCCTTAAGGCTACCCCTACCTTTTTTTCTTCTTCTCACTGTTAGGTTTCTGAATCAATTTAGCTGTCTTTCAGGCTTTCATATATGAATGCAAAATGTGTACGTGCAGATGGGGCAACGGGGATAAACCCAAGAAGATGTGTTAGGAGCAACAATATTAGAAAAATGTTAAGGGTCTTAGACAAACATTAAAAGCTAGAAAATTCACAGTTTCCAGTGCCTTCCAGCATCTAAACACCACGGGGTGGGGGGCACTTAACTACTTTTTTGGTGCCCCTGACTGAGCCTACATGTTAAGGGACAATCTTAACTGTGAATATTCTTTCTCTGCTTCAGACCCTTAATGTTAATCCACTGTAGTTTGTTGGGTGACTATATTAAAGAGGTTTTTGATCCAGGAGGAATAAAAAGGCACTCTGCAAATGGCCCCCTGCCCATCCTGACCTGAAAGTGTTTGTGCCCTTTGCCTCTTAGTTTCAATCCCTCCCTTGCAAGCTCTCTCAAGAACTTGGCCATTTTCTCTACCATGTGATATATTGAACACGAACTACTTTTATTTGTTACTTTTATTTTTTTAGCTTGTGCATATCTGAACCTCCTTGAGAGGAATATTAGTGGCTGTCATATCTGAATTTGTGCCATCTGTGTTATGTTGGTTTGATATTGTTATGAATTATAGATTCTTAACAATTCTACATGGAGAAACCAAGGGAAATCTGTGTCATATACTGCAGGAGAAACACTATCCTATTAGAATCAAGAGGAAGAAGAATTTCTTTTATCTAGAATTGGCTTTCATAGCTTGTTACAGGTTGCAAAATTAGGAGTTTAGCTATTGAAAAGTTAAAAATTATTATTTAAAATAATTTCAGTTTGATATTTGAAAATTGATTGTGAAGCCCAAGTCTTGAAAAAGTAAAAATAATTCTAGTCACTGGAAATAATTTCTTTTTAAATCTTGTTCTGAAATGATGCAGGTCCAACTACGTCATGCCTGAGGCAAGACAAAACAACAATGTGAAACAGTGTAGTTCTATGGTTTCACAGCTGTATTCACAGATAGGGCAACTCTTGTTAAAGCTAATGGTGTGATGAACAAATTAAATACCAATATAGAAATAAGGTAGAAAGGAACATATAGTAAAGGAATTAAATGTAATAAATGTGTGCTCAGAGAAAGGAAGGGATGGCTCACCCTTCAACCAGAAAAATAACATTATTATCCTGCTACCAAAGTATTTCAGAGAGGAAAATATACTTCCTAAGCATATACCATTGCAATTGAAGTCTAAACATTGTAATTTATAAGATAAACATTTCTTGACAACAACAACAGCAACAAATACTCTTCTTCTTAAATAATCATTATGAGAATGTAGTAACAGTCTCCCAAATGATTTCAAAATGCATTTGGGCTACACAAAATAACTTTTTTTAACTTAAAAAAATAATTTATTGAGGTGAAATTTACATAACATAAATTTAACCATTTAAAAGTGAACAGAAATAATAATTTTTATAATTCCCACCTTGGGAGAATCTTGATCATAATGAAAAAGTGGCACAAGTAACTAAATGAACTTTTAAAATCTACAAGAAATTTTGCCAATTAACAACTCTGATTAGTTATCCATCACACAGTTACTTCAGTACCAGTGAAAAATGAAAAAATAATGGTGTGAAAATATAGTCAGACAGACTACTAAACATCACCATTAACATGGAGGGACCAGTGACTGAGTCCATCTTTAAGATTCTTTCAAAACTGAGATGTTAGGTCTGTAAGATATTCCCTCTGAAGTACAAAATGTACAAAGGTCAAAAAATTTTTCTTAATTATTCATGCAAACAGTTTATGCTAAAAAAAATAGTGATGATCATTGCATAGGATTAAGGCAAAGTCTTTTCCTCCACAGAAGTCCACAAAGGGAATAAGATAAATTCCACATACATTTTTTTTTTACTTTTTATCTTTTTTTTTTATTGAGGGATAATTTACATATAACATTATGTTGGTTTCGGGTATACAACATAGTGATTCAATATTTGTGTATATTGCCAAACGATCACCACAGTAAGTCTAGTTAGCATCTATCACCATACGTCATTACAAACTTTTTTTTCCATATGATGAGGGGTTTTAAGATTTCTCAGCAACTTTCCAATATACCATACAGTATTATTAGCTATAGTCACTATACTGTACATTACATCCCCAGGACTTATTTATCTTATAACTAGAAGTTTACGTCTTTGACCACATGCTTTTAAATGTAGTAATTATAGTGGCACTTCTGTGCTTGGCATAGGTACGATCCATTGCCATATTTTGTTAAACTCTGAGAAACAAACTCACATATGTGGAGGAATAACTACCATTTTTTTCAGTATAGACAAAGTAAATGTCAAATTTCTCAGTAAGATCCATTTGAAGTGAAAGTTGGGATAGGAAGTGACACACTAGGTTATTTTTTCTTCTTATATTCTGTTAGAGAAAGCAATATAGTCGCCTCACTGGTTTTCTGCCTGAGACGTGTCCTAGTATTTCCTCTCTGCTCCTTTCCATATCCTACCAGAGATCCACCAGCTGGACCCTGTCCGTGGCCATTACCACTGATCAGGGGGTCTCCACGTAGAGAGTGTTGTGACTGGTGCAACTCTCCCACGTCAGCAAAAAGTATTTAAGGCACGACAGGCTCGGGTGACTTGGCAGGCTGTGAGGTTATGTGAGCCAGCTGTGGAGGGCGAGCCAGTTTCCTCAGAAACTTACTTGGGCTTCCTCCGTCAACTTTACTTCAATCTCCCTGCTCCCAAAGAAGATCTTTGGTGCCATTCTAGTTGGACTTCAGTCATCCAATCCAGTGCACAGAAAATGAGACATAATTAAAAATCATTAAATATTTAAAACCATTAGATACCCCCATTAAACTTCTGTAAGATGAAACTGGAGAACAAAATTACAGCTTTAAATTCTTCCTTCTGAGAGTCCAGGCGGTGACAGAGAGAGATGTCTGTTATTTCGTACCCGATGATGCCCTTAAGTATTCCTTATGCACATATGAAAATAGCAACCTACGAGAAATTACATTGGCTTTCCTAGTGTAAATAGAAGTTGGTTACAGCCATGTTTCAAAGGGGGAATTAAAGCCCAGGTTTCACTAGAATATTCATGTTTATTCCAACCTAAAACTCACAGCATACAAATAGATGAATTCAGCTCGTGAGAGAGCAAAGCCAATTTAATCTCTGGCCCCCCTGAGGTAAATGCAGCTCATGGTCCTGCCCCCACGCCCCCCCCAACCTCAGCTATAATCCCTGGCTCCTGGAGGTAAAAATGCACTGAAGTGAGGAAAATTCTGCAGCAGGATATAATGATCCAAAATGACAGGGACAATAATGACAATGAATTTCATGTCTCCCAGTCATGAGCCGGAGATGCTTGACTAGGCTGACTTATACAATTAAATTGTTACAGGTACAGCAGGAGATGCAGTTAGCTGTGAGCTTTGGGGAATGAGGCCTCTGGCAAAAGGCATATTGTGGAATCCAGACTCTTTTGTTAGGAACAAACTATTATTCCTCTAGGCATGCACCCGCAACCATATACGTCAATAAAAGAAAGCCTGGGTTAAAGACAAGTCTTTTAAGGTGTTGATTTTATCTACTTTGAAAGCTTAAAAAAAATCAATTACCCAATAACATAAAGGTGATTTTTTTTTTTTTTTAGTCTTATGTTTTCATTTTTGTTTTTCCATTGAGTTCTTGGAACATAAGTCAGATATAAAGATGGTGCCTTTAATCCTCATTTACATTATTTGCAAACACAGTTGTTGAACTACAATTGGGTATTATCTACTTTAAATTTGGACAGACACATTAATCTCTTCAGAACAGAAATAGATTGAATACATAACTGAATAGTGTGGACTTACAAACAAAACAGCAGTACCATTATGCAAGTTCGTCTCTGTGTTTCTTAATGCAGTTCTTGTGAGGTTGTTATGGTGATTCTAAAGTGGTTGTGTGAGCAGCCTCCAGGGTTGCACAAGACCATCCACTGGGGGTAGGAAGAACATATTAGAACTTTTCCTTAGACCTGTTTCTAGCAAATTCCTTAGAAATGTCTGTTTTTACATATGGTTTAAACGTCTATAAGTACAATAGTACAGGTAAGTAATTTATAAATAAATAACCATATTGGAGTTATATGCTGACATTTACTCTACTTCTGTAATACTCAACTTGATTTTTCTTTTTTGAACCACTGGGTTAGTAATTTATCATCATTTTAAGTCTATGTCCCAGAGAAACTCTTATGTGTGGCAACCAGGAGATATGTACAAAAAGTTTACTGCAGCACTGGGAATAACTTCAAAAAGAGAAATAATTCAAATATCTATCAAGAGACGAATAAGTAACCTATAGTATATTCTCATAATGGAGTAAAATAGAGCATTGAAAGTGAATGAACTAAGCTAAGCTGAACTCATCCTGAGTTCAGTCTTAGAAAAGATATGTTGAAAGTGGCATGATAACTTGTCTCACAGTTGTAAGCATCACAGTCATACTTGGAAACTGCTTTCCAGAGTACCGTAGTGTAGTGGAAGCAGTCAATAATATGGAAGTAGATGACTTAGGATTGCAAACTTTATTGAGTCACATTACACATCTATGAATTTAGGCTTATAATGTTTTGCTCATGAAGTGTTTTGAGCTTCAAATGAATAATAAATGTAAAATAACTTTATAAGTATAAAATTATTTAAATTTTAATTGTTTTATCTGGGTCAATTTTATGCATATTGTATCGACCATCAGACTTCAACTTTTCACAAAAATGTTCTAAAGCGAAGCACTGGTTCCACAAATGTCCCTTGTATATTTAAAATTTGCAGATTCTTCCAGAAAATTTGCAAAACATTCTCAGGAGAAAGGAAAATATTGTGCATACAAACATGCTTCACATAAGTATATAATGTTTGAAATTTAAGGAGCACATTTTAAAAGAACTTCCTCTAAAATTATCCACTTCTTAGACATGATTTAAAACCTATTTGTTTTAGTATTTTCCCTGTCCACATGCAGTTTTACACTTATAAATTAAGTGAATAATTTTTATCTTGATTTCCTACTGTCAGCTTTTCCATTGTATTTCTCCTCTTGTTTTCTGTGAGTTACATAAATGAAACTGACATTATTGCTCATATAGCAGGCATATATTTTACCCCCGAATGCTGCCTTTTTGCTCTTCAGTGTATCTGGATACCAACAAATGCTAAATGAAGTTTGACATGTACCCCTAAGAAACAAAACTTATAAATTGTGGCTCCAAAGGAAACCTTGAATAAATAGGACACATTTGTGTCCATCCAGGCCAACATCCAACATATGCTTTAGCTTCCTGATGATGAGACAGGGCAAAATAGCCTCTAGGAAAGTTTGCAATTGTTTATTGCTCACTTGACCAGCATGCATTAAATACCAGGCTTTTATTCTCTTATAATTAGTTTTTTTTTTTTTAAGAAAATCAAAAGCATACAAAAGTAGATTTGATCAGGTGTAGTGTATGAGATAGTAATTCACATTGTACTCTGCATATAAAAGCTTAAAAACAGTGCTGAAATTCACCAGTAGAAGGGTGTGTAGTGTATATGGTGTTTGAACAAATAGTTCTGGTAGGTTCACAGCAAGACACTTACCTCTCACACTCTTGTTGCTCAGTTGACCCTTGTTAAAAAGATGCAGAATCAAAGGCAAAAGCAAGTGTATCCAAAATCTCCATGCCCTCTTTCCTCCAGTTTATGCCTTCATCCAAAAAATCTTCATGGAATTTCCATTTTCTAAGCACTGTACCTGGTATTAGGGCTAAATGCACTAAGGACAGAGTTCTTAGCTTTCAGGTTTTGAGAGAGTTCACTGCATATATTCCAAATATTGGGCCAAACACATGATCCTTACTTCGAATAATGTTTTGCATTTGTGTAGCAGAGTATGGTTTTCAAAACATTTTTTTCCCATAAATTGTCTTAGTTGATCAAACTCAGCATATACACTGGAATGAGATATCATGATCCCTATTTCCCAGGAGAAGGGGAAGCAAAGTTAAATATCTAGATCAATATTTTGGACATGTGGGGATGTGAAAGTAATTTTTTTCCTTGGCTAAAAAAAAAAAAAAAAAAACTTTAAAGATTATAACATCATGGCTTCTTTCAGCTAGCATTAGGTTTTAAGTCCATTATATACTTTAACAAAAAATAGCCAAATATTGATAGTTCAACAAATTATATGCATTTTTACTAAGACATATGCAGAAGTAATGAGAATAATAAAATGAACTTCCAGTTTCAACACATAAACTCATGGCTTAATTTCATCTATACTCCTATTTGCTACCCTCCAGCCCCCAGATAACAAATATTTCATCCATGGATGTTTTGGTCTGTATCTTTAAAGTTAAGAAGTTTCTTTAAAATACAACCACACTTAAAATGTTTAACAGTAATTCCTTAAGGCCAAATACCTGGTCATGATCACATGTCAACTATAGTGTCGTTACCTTAATTTGCTCCTGATTAAAAAATAAACCCATAAAACAAACAAAATCCTAGTTAAGGTTTATATATACCAATTCATTCTTTTTATAATAGGTTTCCCATCCCTTCCCTTGTTTCCTCATGGTTTTGTTTAACAGTTCCCCCTGTATTTCCCGTACATGTTAGACTTGTCCCATTAATCTGTTGCTGAAAAAAGAAACAACACCCAAACTTAGTGCCTTAAAACATCAATGGACTCTCGCAGAGTTTTGAGGATGGATGGGGTTAGCTGGGTGTTTTTCACCTGGGATCCCTCCTGTCGTTGCAGTGCGTTGGTGGCTGAAGCTGGAGTCTTCTGAAAGCTTTCTTACCTACATGTCTGGCTCCTGGGCTGAGAAGGCTGGAATAGCTGGGGGCTGGTCTTGCATCTCTCTCTCACTGTGGCTTTTCCACACAGCTGGGTTGGACTTTTACATAGACTTCTTATGTGGTGCCTGGCTTACCCCAATGAGTACCAAGAGACCAAGTCTCAAATGCAAGGCTTCTTCTGACCTAGACTTGAAAGTCACACAATGTCATTTCTACCACATGCTGTTAATTAAAGTGAATCACAGGGGCATCCCAGATTTAAGAGACAGGACATTACAAAAGCAAGAAAAATAGGAAGCATAGTTTATTGGAAGGGGAGGAGGTGGGACATCTTTAGTGATAAGTTACAAGGAGGCTGGATCAAATTGTTTTGTCAAAAATATTTTATAGGTGGTGGTGTGAATTTCTATCACAAGTCTTCTTGCCTCTATTTTTAATCAGTCATAATTATTGCCTAGATCAATTTCAGTATGTCATTAGAGGTTAAGAGGTTAAAATGGTACTTCTCTAACTCTGTCATTCCAACTTCATTTATTAGTTGGAATAGTTATAATTTCCCTGTATCGACTCTTTGCCTACCTTGAGGTACATTTTTGTATAAAATTTCTGGATAAATGCTTGATTCTTTCCATTTTTATGCTAGTTTTCAATAATAATGAGTTAGTTTTCTGTTATCCTCCAAATGTGATGAGATTTTTTTGATTATAAGTTAAACTCATGATTTTAAATATATTTGATTTGTGTCAATCTATTAGAGTTACTGATGTTCAAACTACTCTTTTCTGGCCCATGGGCACCATCTCAAATTGGTTCCTGAGCCTTTTTTTTTTTTTTTTGCGGTACGCGGGCCTCTCACTGTTGTGGGCCTCTCCTGTTGCGGAGCACAGGCTCCGGATGCGCAGGCTCAGCGGCCATGGCTCACGGGCCCAGCCGCTCCGCGGCATGTGGGATCTTCCCGGACTGGGGCACGAACCCGTGTCCCCTGCATCAGCAGGCGGACTCTCAACCACTGCGCCACCAGGGAAGCCCTCCTGGGCCTTTTTGATAAGCTGTTAATGGTCTACGATGACTTCTGTGCTATCTGCTATGACAAGATAATCTAGATTAATCTTGTAACTTTCCTGACCTAGACCTGGAAGCAGCCATTTCTCCAATAAGCTTTGACTCCTTCCTGTGGGGAACGGTAATGAGACCATAATCTATTTCCTACGGATGTTCATTGCTACTGATTGGTCATTTCTAGGTTTTTCTGTAGAAAGAGTTAAGAAAAGTTTTTTGCTTAAAGAAGAAAAATATGATGAATTCTTAGACATAATTATACTTTAAATTCATGAGTACATGGCTTTTATTTAATCTCTTCAATCATACCTCCAAAAATATTATTACTGAAACCAGTTTAAGATTTTTGTTTTTTGTTGTTGTTATTATTGTTTTAGAGTATATGCCAATGGGAATATATAGATAAATTACTGTCTTTTAAAGCTACTTTACATAGTGTCTTTCAGTGTGGTTATGCCATCAACTCAGTACATAAAATCATTTTAATTTTGCTTTAGATCTTTAGGGATTTACCTTTTTAAAGCTGGGCTTTTTAAGAAAAATTTATGTAAAATACAGGGCTTCAAAGTCAAAATGAAAACAAAGACTATTCAAATGAGGCTAGCTTCTCTCCCTGTTCACTCCACCACATGTCCTCTTTTTCCTTAAAGATAACATTTTAAAAAATATAATTTTGGTATATCCTTTCATTGTGTGTGCATGTGTATGCATATGTGTATATTTTATGTACACTTTTATTTGCTCCCCCTTCCATTTCTTAGGTAATAGTAATACCTTGCTCTTTTCACCTAATACAATGGGTATTTCATTCCTTAGTAACATGAAGAGCCACAAAGTTTTGAAAAGGTGAATTTAAAAAAAGATCCAGGAACCAAATTTCATAGAGTTAAATTTTATAGTCATGTTAGCTGCTTAGATCAAAATATATGTATTGTCACAGCCTTAGCCATCAATAAACCATATTTTTAAGTTATTTTTCTTTTTACAGGTGAAAATTTATTTTGTTTCTTTGGACACCACAAAACAATGGCATATCTACTAGTTTTACCTGTATAGGGAGATTAAAATTAGGCTGTGAGTCTCAAATGCTATTATTGTCATTATTCTCTGATTTGTTTAAACTTGCTAAAAACCTAGTACATATCATCTGCTTGGGTCGAAAGCCAATCTTCAGACTAAATATTCATGTTAATTATAGTCTTTTAAATAGATGGATCTGTTTTATACCAATACATGAAATTATACACTTCTTAGTAACATTTTATTTTTATATTCTTTATATTAATGGTGAATTAAAAAAAATTTTAGAAATGAAACTAATTAATCACAGTTTACAGTTAAGACTTAAAAGTTTGAGAGATTTTCTACTTTTGTTTTAGAGACATTGGGAAAACAGACTCCCAAGAAATGTTTATCAAAGCTTAAAGTAACTATCCAGTACAGTTGTCTCAAAGTGGTTCTCCTTCAGAAATATAGTCTCTTAGATCATTTTTGGAAAGAAAGGGAGAAGGAAATAATTGCCATTGGAATAGGGGGAAATAAATAGGAAATTAAAAAGGTATAGTGATTGGCCTTCAGGAGCTGTTTTTCTTGCTACTTTGTTGTATGACAGTGTAACGCCTCACGGATCTGTCGGCACAGTCTCCAGGTACCCACTGATCTACCCACTCTAGCATGTTTTCTAGAATTCTTTCAAGGGGTTCAAGAGTCTTTGCACAGATAAACATTTAGAAAAAGGAAGAAAGAGAAAAACAAGAGTCAAATCCATTTTTAATTGCTCTGCACATGACACACAGCGGCTTTCTTAGTGTAACAGAAGGCCAGGCTGGTATCTACCCTCACAAGAAATAGCAGTAATAAAAGCATCTCTTCAATTAAAACCCCCCTATGTTAGTTTCAACTAGAAATTCTACAACCAAGCCCTGGTAACGTAATATAGAAAAACTGAAAAAAGGCATTGGTACATAGTTCTTATAAATGAAACCTTGGTAGATTATATTCTCTGGTGCTAAATAAACCACTATTTTCGAATGTAAATTTCAAACTGGTTTCATTATTACTGTTAATACTTATTCATATCACACTTTACATTAGTAAAACCCTCCTTAGATCATTTTATCCACCCACAGAAGATATGAACCACACAATCACTTACTTTAAAACAAACTCAGCTTTGCACATTAAATACACACACACACACACACACAACTGACTTCCCACACAACTTGTATAAGTACTGCTTCTCTACTATCCCAAACCAAAGAGGTAGTCTTGCATTCACTGGAAAAGTATTACCAGTGTGTAATTTACTGTCTATTCAGAAGAATAAGTCTTTGATTAGAAAATGATAAAAGAGCACAAGGATTAGATGAGCAGCTGTCAGGTTAAGAACAAGTCAAATAACTTGTACTTTAGGTCTTTATGTCAAAGATGATTAATACACAACTCTGAACTGACTTGGGATAGGTAACTCCGAAGCCTCTCAGTAAACCAGAAACTTCCTATTTCCCAGGTGTTTTAAATTCTTCTCATTTTTAACCTGAGAAATACAGTAATGAGTGGGCTTAGGATTTCATGCAGTTTTCCCTATCCTTGCAGAGGACAAATTGTGACTGAAAGTCAGCCGAGAAGAGGCTCCAGAGGGTTTTCTCTCTCTCTCTCTCTCTCTCTCTCTCTCTCGATAATTTTTTGTGTGCAAAACATTGTACCTCAGTAGTTAACTCAAATCTGTTTTGGCAAAAGAAGGGGTGTAAATACATTATTATTTAAAAAGTAATCTGAATACCCTCAGGATTTACAAATCAGACAAATTCACTGCTCTTGTCCCCTTAAGAGAATAATATAAACCCAAATTATCCTTTTCAATAGTTGCCTCTTCAAAAAACATTAAAAAAAATAAATAACAGTACACGGGGGTTATAAGAAACACGTTTGGTGTAAAGCAGGATTAATATGTATTTTTATCGTTTCCCTCTATCTTCTATTTGTGTATTCCTTTTTCTTGTCTCTTTTGGGTAAAACTCATGTCTTCACGATCCTTCAGTATGAAAAAAGAGAGAAGAACATTTCGCCCCTCAATTATGTCTATTTTTTTAAGTAGCAAAAGATCTTATTTAAAAGGAGCCAAGCGTAAACATTATTAACACAAATATAATGAAACAAACATACAATTTAGAGTAATATTTAAAATATCTAAATACCTAGATGCAGTTAAATACCTAATTCTCTGAAGTTTATTTTAATTTGCTACATTTGCTGCTTAACGTAACTTTGGCCCTTTCTCCTCTCCAACCCCGACAAAAGTGAACATCATTAACTTACCCCATACATTTCGATTTAGACTTTTGTCTGAAACTTATCTTCTCCCCCCCACCCCTTTTTTTTTTCCACACATAAAAGCAGTCATTTTTATTTGTGTCTTTCCATTGCAGGTTCCTTATATTTCATGGCAGGAGGGGTGGGTAAACTTAGGTCCCCTTTTTGTTATTCAAGTATCTTCAAGCCTTTGAGCGCATGTGATTGTTTCTGAGGGCCTTCTGTGTGCTGGGTGGCTCTCCGTGATGCCACCCTCCCCCAGTGCTCCCGGGCCATCCGATTGTGAGTAGGTGGTCTTCCCTCACTACGTGCACATTTTGAGCTACAAATTTCAGACTATTTACTCCTCTTAATTCTGTTTGAATTATGGCATTGTAAGCATTTTTCACAGAAACTGAACTTGAAATTTTAGAGACACCACAGGGGCCTGATCCTGTCAGCTCTTATTGAAATTGTTCTTCCGACTGCAACAGCAGCTACAAAGCAGAGAGCAGTGCCACCCAGAAACGAGGTGAAAGCAAGTCTCAGGAATGCGGAGCAGAACCAGCGAAGTGACAGGAACGTAGAAGGCTACTGAGTAGTAGAGAGCTGGGGAGAAAAAACATGCTCTGATCTCCACCTCTACTACCTGTATTTCATATAGAAATTGTGCCTTGTCTACGATGGGGCAGAGGCACATATTAAAACCAGGTGCCATGAACGTTTTCCTAACTCGCAACTCAGAGAGACCTATGGCACTGCGTGTAGGGTAGTCAATCTGAGTGAGAAGATCTCCGTCAGCGTGTGAGGGCTGAAGGCGGCCTTGGGGAGGTTAAGTTACCCCAGACCTTCAAATCCATCCTCCAGCTCCACAGGGAGGGACGTTTCCAAGGGCTGGAGGAAGCAGCAGCCACTGAAGCACGGAGTGCTTCTCTCCCTTGTCCAGTGGATTGTGACCACTCTCATTGCTTTCAGGTTTCCTTATGTCCAGGATCCTTGTGTCCAGAATAAAACAGGGGTCCTCCAGAAAACTCTGTACCGTTGTAGCACTGAGGAGCCCTTGGATCCACCTGGGTGGTCTCTGTATGTACGTTTGATCAATCTATGAAAGGGAAACCGTGAAAAGCCTTATTTTCCATCAATGCATGAGCTGTGAGAGCTTCTGAAGAAATGTTGGAAAATGGCTTATAAGCAGTAGTTGAATTTCAGCCTCATGTTTCTGCTGCTGAAGCTGCTCCTCCCAAAACTGCAGGGCTTCTTTTTTTTTTTCCTGTACGTGGGCCTCTCACTGTTGTGGCCTCTCCCGTTGCGGAGCACAGGCTCCGGACGCGCAGGCTCAGCGGCCATGGCTCACGGGCCCAGCCGCTCCACGGCATGTGGGATCTTCCCAGACCAGGGCACGAACCCGTGTCCCCTGCATCGGCAGGCGGACTCTCAACCACTGCGCCACCAGGGAAGCCCTGCAGGGCTTCTTGACCAGCCTACATTTCACCTCATAGCCTTTGAGTCCATCCGGGACTCAGATGGGAAAAACATAACAAACAAACACATTTCCACGTAAACACTGCTGAACTTCCTGATTTCTGATTCTTGGGAAGAAGCTGACTGAATGTTGACATGTGTTACCTCTGAATTGAAGTGTGCCTACTCTAGGTCTAGGCTTAAGCTGTATGATTGTCACGTCTGTGTAGACAGTAAAACTGAGTACCAGCCCTTTCTAAGGTTTTCTTTTCATTAATTCTGACTTTCTTCATCAAGATTGGCCTTAATGTATTAGTCTTGGGATTTGCATAGCAAGTTGAAATAATGTGTAGATTCATATGTTTCTAGTTAGGATAGTATTCTTAGTTTTTTTTTTCTGCGACTAGCAATTTTATTTATTTATGTATCTATTCAGTAACCATATATTAGCACCATGTAAAATCCAGGCAACTTGATAGGTCCTGGAGATACACAGAATAATGCAAAATGTTTCTTTTCCTCCAAAAGCTCTTCGGGGAATACAGGCACTGAAATCAATGGTTTGCCATACATGTGAGAAATTCTACAAGAGGCATATACCTAAGGTGGTTGTGGAGACCTAGAAAAGCTTCCGTAAGGAAGCAATACTTTACCAAATTTTAAGGTGGAGTAGTATAGCTAGGTGAGGTCAGTGAGGGAGGATGTGGAAGGACATTGTGGCCAAAGGCATGAAGGCACACGGAGTACAGGAAGCAGTTGTATAGAATGTGAGCATCACACTTTATGTAGTGTGATGTAGAGGTGTGGAGTGGCAAACAGGGCCAGGATCCTAGAGGATCAGGTATACTATGCTAAGGAGTTAAGTTTGAATTCTGTAGGCAGTGGGCATCAGTGAATGAAAACAGCATCTGATGCAGGGAACTCAGAATCTAGGGACCATATTTGGGTGGTTAATGGGAGAGTCTTGGATGAGATTTTATGCTGATTTGAAGGAACCCAGGCTGAAAGAGGTGAAGAGGTAGGAAAAAGAAGGCATAATACATGGAGCAGTATCCGTCTCCTTGCTCACAGTTCCTTGACAACTCCAACTTTCACTGACTAGATTTTCTTATATTTTTGATAGTTGTCTTTGTGGCTTGGCCTTTTTATTTACTATATACTTTCTGGTCTTTTGTTAAATTGTCCTCAGTTTGGAAGTGAGTTAATAAACTAGTGTCAAGTGGTTTACAAATTCTGTTTTAAGAGAAATCTAGATTTTTTAAAACTTGGTAACGTGGGCTTTAAAAAATCCGTAACTGCCCAACTGGCTTATGTCAACATTTTGGAAAGAATATCAGTCTTTAAAGCAGTGTTAGAGATATAAACCCTTTGGGGGAGTGAAGAATGCCTGGTGCATGCTAATTTTGTACTTATCCAGGTGGAAGAGAGAGAGGAATAGCCAAAGCTATAGATAGAACAAAGGGATGTCACCTGCCACCTGGTCTCAGTGTGGGCTTAGCTCTCCTCACTAATTCCGTATCAGAACATCAGTGGTTTAATTATTTATTTCTAACCTGTATCATATTAAGATCTTACTTTGACAAATCGCATTTTGACTTATAGTCTGTGCTTTTGGCGTGTGCTTTAATAGCATTAGCCAACTCTAGACACATACTGAATTCATTATGTACCTTATGTATATAAGTAGTAATACTTCCTTTTAATGAACATACGGTCACATCAAAGTGCTGTGGGGTTGTTTTACAAAAGCGTCTTTGTGCAGTGCTCCTGAGAAGTTTTGAGACATATGTTAAGTTGAAGAACTAATATGCTGCATTTTAAGTTGTATTTTAATGCAGTAATATATTATAATCTGGCCCCTCAAGGTGAATAGTCTGTTTGGGTCTTTGATTCTTAGGCTTAGGTTTTTAATTAGAATTCAATATTTTTGACATTTAAATTTTTTATTTGTGACCAGGTGAACTTAAAGCTCATAAAGTAAAATTGACTTTGAATTTGTATCCTGAACTATGGTATCGATAAAGGATAGATGAGTGACTCTTTTTCCTATTTTCTATAGGCAGTAAGACGTTCACAGAACCTATTCTTACAGATAGCTATATGTGGCAGCACTAAACCGTGGCTAGATCTGCTAAACTGTTTTTTACCGTTAAAATATGGACACCCTTCAATAACTTTTGAGGGCAGGGCTCTCCCAAGGCAGGTTGGTAGAAGCAGAGAAGTGAACCAGGAGCAGGCAGGCTCAAGGCGTAGCCTGGCTATGAGCAGTCTTCCAAGGGGAGTGGCTAGCAGTCCTAACCACCTGTCTCAGCTGACTTGGCAACCCCAGGACTCATCCCAGTCCTATCAGTGTGCGGGAGACTGATGGTGGGTCTGAGCAGGGAAGCAGTTTTCTCAGTGAAGTGATGCTCCGTGGAGTCAAGTGCATGGCAGCATTTTGGGGATTCTTTGGGAGAAGGGGGAATCTATGGAGGATACTAGGCATCTCCTTGAAATGGAGAGAGAGAGGGGCCAGTACTTGAAGGAAGAGCAAGGCAGAATGTCAGAGCTCTAGTCAAGCAAGCTGAGATGAGAGCAGAGTTCTAGTCCAAGTAGGAACATAGAGTGCAAGTCCAATATTGGGCAGGGACTCTAATGCTTGGTGTATATGGCAGGAGAGACTGCAGCCTGGTAAACACCAGGGATTCCCTTGTCTAAGGAGGTAACAATTTGTGGGCAGATTCTAATTCTGGAGGGCTGGGACTCCTCGTATATTGTCACATGCCATCAGGATTAACTCAGGGACTGCTTAGGGCTGAGCCTGCAAGTTGAAGGTTGTCAGTAATTACAGTTGGGTGAGTGTACCTTGACCATCTCAGATAGAAACTAGTATGATCTCTCTTTGACATTAACCACTGACTAGCATTTCCAGGAAGACTTTGAGAATTGCTGGGAATATGGGAAAGAAACTCTGCTCGCTGGAGCATGGTATTGTTTTTACTTTTCATTTTAAAACTTTAAAAAGTGAAAACATTACTAATACTTATGGTATGTCCCAGCCTTGTATTTAAGAGTTGAAAGTAAAACTAATAAATGTATTTTCAATTTGGTGGGGCATTGTGTAGCATCTAACTTTATTTTTTTATATTATAAGAAATATTAGCAATGTGAGGGTGTGGTTAGTTTTTGTTCGTTTGTTTTTAGTTAGTGCTTTACGTTGGAGTCTTGCTGCATGTTACCATGCTCCAGAATTTCAGAGACAAAAGGAACATTTTTTGACATCCATTGAAACCTTTTTGGTGAAAAATTTGTTTTAATAGTACTATTTAATTTTAATTTATGTAAGAGTTTATCAGAAATGAGTCCATAGCCTATGTATTGAATCTTTTCTTGTTTAAACTCTTAAATATTTATTGAGTGCAGATTTCAATCAAACTGTGTAGAATATTGGAAGTGTCTTTCTCTAGTACAGGGGCATTGATTAGCTCTATTGTCAGTTTATTTTCCCCCGGAGAGGGAGTTCTAAACAACCATGTTTTATTGGTGTGGAAAGTTTGACAACACGTGGCAGGGTAAAGGAAACTTCACATGAACCAGATTAACTATACATTTGTCATTGGGAGCCCCATAAGCATAATGGTGATGGTGGCAGCAAAAATAATCTTCCTTTCCTTCCCTCCATCTTTCCTCCCTGCTTCTTTCCTTCCTCTTTCCCATTTTAAAGCTTTAATTCCCCACCCCCAGCTTTATTTAGGTATAATTGAAAAATAAAATTGTAAGATATTTAAAAGTATATAATGTGATGATTTGATATACATTGGGAAAGTATTCCCTTCATTAATTTATAAAATTTTAAGTTTTTATTATCAAAGCTTGAAAACATACATGAAGGAAAGTAGGATTTTGAACTGATGTGTACCATCTCCAGCTGTAACAATTATCAACTCACGGGTACTCTTATTTTATCTATTCCCTCCCTCCCTCTCTTTCCCTCCCCTCTCTCTTTTTTTTTTCTCCTAGAGCAGAGGTCAAATCCCTACCTGCCTCTTATTTTGTATGCGAGAATGGTTTTTATATTTTTAAATGGTTAAATTTTGTGGCACGAAATTACATAAAATTTAAATTTCAGTGTCCGTAAAACAGAGTTTTATTGGAACACAGCCATGCTAATTCATTTAGGTATTGCCAACAGCAGAGTTGAGTAGGTCAATAGAGATCGAATGGCCTTTACAGAAAAAGTGTGCCATCCCCACACCTAGAACACTTGAAAGCACATTTAACTGATAAGGATTATTCTTTATTTTTTTAATAATTTAAAGCTACCATGCCATTATTATACCCAACTAAATTAAAGAGAATTTTCAATGTCATCAAATACACTGTCCATATTCAAATTCTATGAGTTGCAGATTGGCCAGCCAGAAGTTGAAGTATCATTGAAGGTTAGAGCAATGAAACAAAACTTTTTTATGCGTGTGTCAGGAAATGGGTTCTTTTCTTTTACTTAGAAATGAACATTTTCAAATTAGGTAATAGAATGCAGTTATCTATTTTCTAGTCTTTTGAACAGTATGAACAGTCATACTGAGTCATCACTAAGTTACAACTCAAGCTACTTTCTCAAAGTAGAAGATCTTTTTTTCTTACTATGTCTAGTCTTTTTTTTCTTGGTTGTGTTCATCTTTCCAGAAGAATAAATCTGTTGGCTTTAAAAATATGGCTAGAGCATCTGGCGTAGTGTTTGATGTGTGTGGTTACAATATTGACATAATTTCATTGATAACTACATTGTGTATAAACTTTCTGTTCCTGTTCTTTTTATCTTGGAGATGTCAGATATTCTACTAGCTGTTCGCAGGTAGGTAGTGACATTAAAGGAAGCTCCCTATTAAGCTGGTTCTCACAGTATTTGCACCTTGGTCTTCTGCCTCGTCATGTGATCTTGGCTGTAAGCATTCACAATATCTATTTTTTCACTTCTCTCAGGGTGATAAGGCTCTGCTAAATTGATGGGCATTAGCTGAATGCACAGACTATCGAATTAGAAATTGATTACTTTAGACAACAAATGTTTTAGCACCTTCCTACATGCCTGGCACTGTTGTCCTTCCTGGAGGTTCAGTGGCGGTGATGGTTGCGGTGGGTAGAACTAAGTCCCTGCCCTTAATTTATTAATTCCTGGGAGAAACAAAACATCCGTGTGGCTCACGTGAGTCATCCATGACTCATGGTTGCTGTTAAAAAAAAAAATTTCCAGCAGGGCAAACCTATTTAAATGACCAAATTAAGATCAGGATTTTGCTTATTTAGTAAGTTCAAGCAATAGCAATTGGATATTTTTTACTATAGTTTGAAACAATATCTGTTAAAAATATATTTGTAAATTGAATCTGAAAGTTTTGTTTTTGTAGTTACAAAGAGAAATAAATTCTTACTTTTCTTCCTGTTTTGGAGTTCAAGCCCCAAATTAAGTTTCTAAATAAACATTGAATCTGGGTTGCTCAGAGGTATTATTCTGAAAACTGAGGAATGCTTATGATTTGGATAGCAAGTAAAAGACTATCTCAGACAAAAGGAGAGAGGGAAGGTAAACTTAGTAGAAGGAAATCTTTGTTGACAATAATAGCTTCATTCTCACAGTGCTTCCCAGTTTACAAATGCTTCCTTGTACGCTCTAACCTGATCATTTCAGTGGCAAAGAAGTTGGTGTTAACTCTGCTTTGCAGGTGAAGAAACAGGCTCTGACGGGTAAAGGGATACGTCCAGCATCAAGTCAGTCTGTGACTTGCTGTGTCCTGGACTCAGGTGTTCTGAGTCTCCAGGCGCAGGGCTCTCCCTGGGCTGAGAGCCTGCTTTTCTTGTTCATGTGATAGTACGCATTCTTTTCAATCAGGACATTGGGCTCTGGTCAGACTGATTTGATAACAACTTGATAAGGTGTAGAATCTTCCCGTGATTAGAGACAGAAATCTGATAAGATACAGGACTCACTTGCAACAGATAAAGCTTCTCAAAAGGTTGCTTCCAGTTAGGATTCCCCAGCTGGTTCTTAGGACACGGTTCCATGTTATTTATTATGTAGCTCACACTCAGAATCACCCCTGGGGCAGGCGGGGCCATTCCAGTGGGTTTGTAAAAAGTTGTGTGCATGCACTCACACACAAATGAGGAGACGGGGCCCGGGAGATGGTCCTAGGTAAGTGAAAGGAATTGCTCACTTTTGCCAGTCCTTTTATGAGAGGTCGACTGTTTCCCATTGAAGGCTTTCTTTTCCTTCGTTATAGAATTCGACTCTCAGTTGGCTTATTTGACACTTTGGGATGGCAGCTTATAAAACTGGTAGAGCTGGAAGGAACCAGAGAGATCACGAAGTTCCACTCTGTGGCTCCAGCAGCGAGGAAACTGAAGCACAGGGCTTGGGACTGGCCCAGGTTTTTAGTCACAGGCAAAAGAAAAATAAATTGGTGACTTAAGGAGAGAAAACCTTTTTGAGAGGACCTGAACAACAGGCAGCGATGCTGGGAAGGCTGCTGACGATATAGATAATGGCAGTATCCAAAGCCGCAGGCGCGATCCTATCCCAGAACCGGTGCCCCAGAGACGTTAATGCTGATGACCGCCCCTCGTGTCTCGTTCTGCCATCGCTGTTGACACGTCTGTCCCCATACCCCTAGTACGGGATGGTGCCGCTGTTCTCCGGCCTCCACCTGTGAATTCTCCGTGTCCGGTTCTCTGGGTCACTAGCTCTAGACTGAAGTCTGTGTGGGGAGCATCTGATTGGCGGAGTGGGGTTAGAGGTCCATGTGCGAGGGGCAGGTGGACTCTACCTCTTGCGAGCCTTCTGTGATGGGGAGAAGGGGGGATGCTGGGAAGCAAAAACAAACAAACAAAACCCAGACAGTCATTTGTTACAGAAACACATCCAGTTTGTGGCTATCTGAGGCATTAGAACTCGGATCTTTTGACTTTTCCCAGTTTATAGCAAGTGTTGATTTCCTTGGTAGAAACTGGCAGAGGCTCCCCATTTTTAAAAGAAAATGAAGTCCTCTGGAAGAAGACTTGGTGATTCTGATATTTCCAAACACTCTGTTATGCTGTCAGTGCTGTTTTCCTTCCGGATTGAAAATCACTCCCCTGTCTTCCCGTCCTCGATGGCACACAGAAGAGAATACCTTGCGCATCAGTGGTAAAACGTAAAGAGAGAAAGAGAAACGAAAAAGAGCAGGCAGTGTTCAGGAAGTGCAGAGAGTAGAGATTAGTTGTCAACACATTCCAGGAAAAGCTTGCCAGATTGATGAGCAAGAAACCATTTAGAACTAGAAAATGTACAGAGCTTTCTTTTTGTTTTTATTTTTTAAGTATTTGGGGCAGTAGTGATATCTTTTAATTAAGGTACAAAGTGGTCTTGACTTTTCAGTACATTTTTTAACCTTTGAATAATAATAGTTAATGTTTATTGAGAACTATGATGTCAGAACAGACACTCCCTATCTCACTCCTCGACCTCTGTCAATCCCATTGTCATTTCCCCTGTATAGATGAGTGACTAGCACCTTAGATGAAGCAACTAGCGTGAGGTTTCACGGTTGGCTGAGATGAGGCTTGAACTTCAGTCCACACTCCTATGAACAAAGCCTTGCAGATCTTCCTGTAACATAAGAGAGAAAAAGAGGTATGTCTGGAGCACTAGGCTTGGTGATATTTTAGGAAAACTGCAGAGGAAAGAGAAAGGAGAAGTGCTCAGAAATGGAGAGACTTTTTGGAACTTGCGACCTTTCCAAGTTGGACTGTAAACTTGCTCTTGTTCTCAGAGTCCTGGGATAGCTGAGCCAGTCCGTTTCAATCTGCTCCCCACAGTGATACTTAGCTCACTGACTGGCACATAGTAGGTGTTTAATAAATATAATTGTTAAAGAAATAAATCTCAAGCATCCTCAGGTCAGTTATCTTGGGTTAAGATGCCATGCATTCCAGACGGCCGCTCTCAGTAAAGAAAGACCCTTACCCTCAAAGGTGCTTATCAGTGACTTTGGTGCATCTCACAAACGACTAAGGAGGATGACCTGTGGCTTTAGGCCACAGAAATGTAGGGTCTGTAAAAGAGTCTCTATAGTGTGTCACGCTTCCTGACTTTTCAACTTCATTTCATTCAATTTTTGTCACATTGCTCCTTTTTTCTTTTTCTTCCTTAAAAGTATAAAAACCTATTTTTGACTTGTACTAGAGAGAGAATTAATTGTTCTGCATGGGAGGGGAGGGGAGTCTTTACCGTAAACTGATGTATAGACATTTTTGCACAGATGAGAGAAAATGAATACCCAAAGCATTGTGTTGTTTGAAGTTTAAATGTGGTTTTATTTTTATTCAAAATGTAGCTAGATTCCTAAGTATCTGAAAAGTAGAAAACTTATTCTTCATTAGATTCATTTAAAACTTTTTCAAGAAAGGAAAGCCCTGAGGGTATAGAAACTTTTATGTACTTAAATATATCATGTCAAGGTCCTTCACAGTGTTTCGGTTTACACGGGGCCAGAGACCACAGATCCACGCTGATTGCTAATTATTCAGGTTGTAAATAGCTTATTCGAAAACTTAGGGGGAGACAAAAGAAAGATGAAGGAACAAAAGGCCTGTGATAATGAAAAGGATATTGTGAAGAGAAGGGCTGGGCAGAATTATGATGCAGATCACATTCTGTGGCTGTATTTAATTGTACCTTTGTATTTAATAATAAAAATGATTACATGCTCAGGGCTAACAGGTGTCCCTTCCTGAGAACTGTAGTATGGATAAGTGACAGCAAATTACTCCAATTCATAAACTTTGAATATTATGCTTTTGAGTATCACCAGTCTATACTAGAAGACATTTCCTGCAAAAATGTACATCAGCCCAGGAAGATTTCTAAACCTAATTCATGATCAGTATTGATATATATAAACTATAGGTGACTGCTTTAAAGTATGAATGACAAAAAATCACTTTGCAGACACTGTTTAATCAAATGTAGTTGTGCTAATACCATAGTCACATTTCTGATAGTTTATGCTTCATATAAGCTTTGGATATAACTGCACATTAGCAGTGATTAAAGTTTATAGGTGGTGGTCTTGCTATTAGGACTTAATCTTCCCTGCATTTTCTCTACTTCTTGCTTATCTTGACCACTTTTTCTAACTGCCCCGCCTTCCTTAACTCCCCAGGTTGTTGCTCTCCCTGTCCCCTATTTTCCCTTCTGTTGCCGTTATTGCAATTTGTAATTGTCTTTAATCTGTTTTACTTGACTTTACCTGTCTTCCCCATTAGAATGTGGTTCCATAGAGCAGAGACCAGGGTTAGCTTATTTTCCCTACTCAGTGGGATCCCTAATGCCTATCATCATGCCTGGCTCATAATATGTCCTCAATCAATATTTGTCAAAGGGATACGCCACTTGCTGTTCTGATCATACATCAAGCCCTTGCTTGCTTTAACTTTATCACTAGCCTTTTTCTTTTGCTTGTACTTTGACCAAAAAGTTTGTGGTAGAAGACATCCTGTTTCTACTGTCTGCTGGGTAGCTAGGTAGAGAGGCCATAGTCCCTTGGTTCAGTGGAAACCACAGCTATCGTGGGGGTAGGGTTAGGGGTTAGGGGTTGTTCCTAGAATCTGTAAGACCTGAGCACATTTCCCATATTTGAACAATCTCTGACCTGGGATTGTGTTCTATAATTCATTCATTCATGCATTCATCAAACATCTGAATGTCTACCAGGTAGCAAATGCCATATTAGGCACTGGTAAAGCAAAATTGAATAAGATGTCCTCTATCTTCTAGGAACATGTTATTAGAATCAAGGTGCCCTAGGCCTGAAACTATGTCTGTTTGGGTGTCTGTTGTAAATCCAGCTCCTAGCATAATAATCCCTGGCACATTTAAAAGCATGTAGTACATATTTGCTCAATAAATGAGTGAGTATTGAATGCAATTATTTAGAAAATAGTTTGTGCTGTAATGAGGATACGTACATAGTGCCATAGAAGCACAGAGGAGAGAAGGCTGTTGTGTCTGAGAGGAGTCAGGGAAGGTTTCCTGAAAGAAAGATGAACATTTGAATAGTTTACCAGGAAGGGTAAGATGTTCCATGGAGTAGGGATTCCATGAGCGAAAAGTAAGAGGTGGGAAAGAGCTGAGTTTTATTCGAGGATGAGCTCTTTGGTCAGCCTGGAGATTTAGGGTGAATGTAGGGGGTGGTGGGCATCGAGGCTATTATTAACTTCCTTATTCAGGTACCCTATGCACTAAATAGCTCTTGTGCCACAATTTAATCACCTACCACCATCTATTTATAGCATTTCTATAGGAAAATTAATTGTGTTCTGAATAGCCATCTTAGAATGCAGTCTCGAAGATAGAGCCTGTTTGTAAGCTGGGACTGATGTTATTAGAAAATTGGCTACATTGCCTGTATAAGTTATCTGTTGCCACAATTCCACATAACAACCATAAAACCTCAGCAGCATGAAAACGATTAGGATTTATTGCTCATGCACTGGAGTGTTCATCTAGGTGGTTCTTCTGATCTCGTCTGGGGTTGGCTCAGCAATTCTTCTGGTCTCCGCTGAACTTGGACTCATGTTTGGAGGTTCAGCAGAGACTCACTGTCTGTCAGCTGATGTAGGATTGCCTGGGCTGGGAGGACTGGGGCAATTCACCACAGGCCTCTCATTGCCCTCCTGCTACCAGCAGGCTGGCCTGGGTATGTCATTTTCATGGCACTGGCAGAGCCTCCTTTTAAAATCACATCTACTAACGTTCCCTTGACCAAAACAATTTCACATGGCTGTGTCCAGAGGCAAAGTGGGAACCTACACTGTGAAGACTCTTGGCAATGGGCATGGATACAGGGAGGGGTGAAGAATTGGGACAGTTTTTGCAGTAGAGTGTGTGGCTCATAAAAGCTAATCAAATCAAGATTTCATTATAATTCTAGGTCTAATGGAAGAATACTATTTCTCATTTTATTTTTCTGACTTCCTTTACAAAGCACCTATCTTTTGGTCTTCATTAATCCCAATCTTTTTTTTAAACATGCTGGGCCAAAGTCAGAGAAATGAGAAATGAGGAAGAGATTGCAAGTAAAATCTTGAAAGAGAGAGGTAGCTATTGAAGAGTAGCCATTACATGCATTGTATGATTTCAGAGGCTCCCACCCAGCTCCTCTCTGTTTATAGGACACTGAAACCCAGAGGAATGCAGTGCATCACTTCCATTCCCCCAACCAGGTTGGTGACTCACTCAGAACTTATGACCCAATCATCCCAAGCCCAGAGCTGTGTCTTGTAAGGTACATTCTCGCTAAACTGTTTCATGCGTCTCCCTGAACCCTTCCACTCCTCACACAAATAATCGTTTTTATAAATAAGTTAGTTTTAGGGGAAATTGCATTCTGTTATAATTTACGTGAAAAGTATGTTCTCATTTGACTTTTCCTTTTCAAGCTTACTCATCGTATGTACTTAAACCAGAATTTAGTAATCCCCTTACCCAAAGACACATACACACACAAACACACACACACACACACATACACACACACCTATTTTGCTCTGCCTCTACCTGCACTCTTCCCATGAGAAAGGAACATTTTAAATATAATGGTTATATTAAATCAGCTTGGGTTTGGTGTGTTAGCCTTTGAATTACCTTTGCCAGACTGTTAAGAAGCTTCAGAGAGGTCATTGTGTCACTCAGTGTCAGTCAGAGACAATAAAGCATGCCCTGTGAATTTCGTGAGAAATGGGATTAAAGCTTTAGGGAGGTATTCTTTCACACTAGCATCCTTTTTCCCTCTGCTAGAGGTAACCACATGATTGCATAAGACCCAGGTCAGGGAGGTAGAAGGAAATACTCTCAGCATTTCCACAGTGGCAGCTTTTTATTGATGATAAAGTTATGGATGGTGTTATTTTAATTAAGAACTAACTTTTTGCTAACAATTAAACTTTCTATATGGTTTCTGGGTCCATAGATTGGTCTGTGGCTATCTATGTAAATGGCCATTTAACAGTAGGCTGTATTAAAAGAAGATTGTACGTAGGATTTCAGAGCATCATGGAATTTTAGATCTGAAGGACCAGGAAAACGCCAGCTAATTTGTTACATAGGGTTTTTTCATATTTACTCATTCTTCATACCTTTTATACATTCAATGATTGTTTCTCTTTTTTCAGCTATTTTGCATGTTAACTTTTGTCAAACTTTGAAACCCTCTGAGGAGAACTATATTGCTCTGTCCCCAAAATATTTATATTTGAGGCCTATCTTATAGAAAATTACATCTTAAAATGTTTTTCACTTAAAATATCTCTCACCATCCTGGGTGCAAGGCCATTGCGGACTACGGCAAAATCCTTCTCTGCCACTACTGACCTTCATCTCTTTGGTGGGTAGATTTCATATTTTGTTTTTCTAAACAAGGGAAAACAGTTATAGTTCCACCTCCTATGTGCTTCCTCTCGTCTGAGTTGTAAGTTCAGTACGTGCACATATGTAAGATTTCAAGTGCAAAAGGAGAACAGAGTAGGAAACAGATTTTCACAGTCCCCGTCTGGGTCCTTGCGTAAGTGCCAACGCAAAGCTATTCACTGATCAGTGAATAGTATCATGTTGCCTGGCTCTAAGGCATTTGAAAATCCAAACTTAATAAGCAGATCAATTGGGTGGGGGTGTTGAGATTATTGTATGGCATTCCAATGACATGCAGTGTTGTCAAAACCTTTTTACTCCAGAAATAAAATTACAGGAGGCATATAGATACCTTTCAAAATGTCAGGAAAGGGAGTTGGGGGGGATTTAGTTAAGAATAGTGAAAATACACCACTTATCACAGGAAGCATGCACTGCGAGCATCTGGGTATCTCAGGGTAAAGGGTGAATTTAATGTGGGTCGGGGAGGGGGAGGGGGAGGTCTGCCCTGAATCCAAGCAGGTAAATGAATTAAGCTGAATGTCTGCAAAGAGGGGACTTCTGGGTAGAGGTGTGAGCTCCTGGGCCAAGAGGGAAGTCAAATTACTTAACTCCTCAATTTTTAGGAGCTTATAATAACTGTGTTTGTATTCCCCTTCAGAGCAAAGGGCAACTTGAGGGTTAAGTCTTGAGGGAATCATTCATATCCATTTCTACTTCTGTCCCACTTATTCAACTTACATATAAGGGCTAGTTTGGGTTTAAGTTAAGATTTTACACATTTCTGGGGTTTCCCTGCTCCCTTCAAATTTATTGCCACCAACTTACTGATGTCTGAAATTTGTTTTTAACTTGAGACAAAGCATTCCATTCTATAGTTAGAGATAATACTATAAATCTATAAGGACTATAAAATTTTATATAATTATGTAAGATTTCTATAAATCTAGAAGACTATAAATAAACCTGTTTATTTAACACATCGAATGGAATTTGGCTAAACTTAACACTTACTGGGTACCTGCTCTGTGCTTGGTACTAATGAGGAAAGGAAAAGATGAACAAGTAAGACCCTGCCTTCCCATGACCAGGCTGAGGAGACATGGAAATCATATATATAGTAATTACAGCGGGATACTACTTCCAGGAGAACCAAGATCTCCCTGTATCTTTCTCACCACTGGGTTCCTTGCATTTGTTACAGTGCCTGACTCATAACCAAGGCGTATTATTTTTTTTAAGTCGATGGGTACAGGGATGACTAGTATCATAAAGACTATAAAAATAGTATGTACAAGTTCCAGTGTTGATGCAGAAGGTGGAATGAACAACTTGGCCTTGGAGGGATGCAGCACAGATAAGGAGAGTCTTCATGGGAGATATTGAATCAGCTCATGAGAGAGGAATAGGGGTTGTCCGGAGCTTCCAGAATGGTTTTCCAGCCAAAAGAATTAGTGTGGACAAAGGCAAGAAGGTGTGAAGTGACATGGACGTTCAGGGAGTTGTAAATAATTTAACAACCCCATATAGTAGAATAAAGGCAGTAGAAGAATTTTGGCAGGTGAGGACCTTCACAAATAAGTAACACTTTTGATTCGAGTCAAGGCAGATGCTGCTAGGTATCAGGATGGGCATGCAAAATAAGGACCAAAGGAAGTTGTTTCCACCTCACACTTTAACTGAGGTTTATCTTGTTTCCCTTCAGAAGTATTGGGATTTGGAAGCTAATTAGGGAGGTATATCTTAGTACAGAAACAGTAGAGCTTGATGAACTAGACCAGTACTGCTCCAATGAGATTTTATAATTTAGAAAGGTATTAAAAGAAAGATTTTGTATTTTCAAAAGTTAGAGTTTCATTACCAGATGATCATGTGAATAGATAATACCACTTTACAAAGGGATCTGTCATTTAATAAGTGGGCTTTCTGCCTGGTTCCTTTGAACAGTGACATCATATAAGATTTAAAATAGTTGATTTTCACATAACTTTCCAGAGAACCGTCCTATGTGTAAATCAAGGCACACTTGGATGGGTGAGAGTTCCCCTACCATAGGAACATGACTTGGATTTCTTGTACTACCCGTAGGGTGTTTCATTATTATGTACATAAATTCACTAGGAAGATCGGGTGGGATGAGTACTTCCTTCCGTTTAGATGTGTAATCTCTTTAGTTTAAAGAGAAGATCTATAATGGAGTTTTTATTTTGTTTCTTTGGACTGTTTGTGAAGCATATTCCAATATTAAATGAGCCCTACGTGAATAAAAGTGAGTTTCTTAAACTTAACTTTAAATGCACCTACTGACCATTATCATCTTTAGGGTTGTGCTGAGTTGAAATTGATAGAAATTCTACCCTTCTTTCTTCCCACTTGTAGTTCAGCTGCTGCTGCTGTTGTTTTCTTCTACTTTCATTCTATTAATTTTTGGATAAAATAACTCCTTATTTTGCAGGTTGAGTTTTAACGTACGTTCTCCACTTGATAGAGGCTTTAATTTTGAGGGAAAAGTCCTTGGCTGATTGCGTTAGTTTAGCGGTTCTAGAATAAGATGTTTGTGGGGAGGGGTGGCAGAATCCTGTCATTGATTCTCTCTTTGTAACTGTGCCCTTTTAGCTGGAACCGATTACCTGTGTAGTGCTTCTGGCCCTGTGCAGACTGAATCACAAGGAAGAAACTTTACATAAAACATTTATACTAAATGTTTGGTATGCTGGCAACATAAATCAACAATAATATCCATTATAAATTCATCCCTTTATCAGTATTATCTTGATAGAACTGATCCCAATGTGTGGGAATTTGAACGCTGCTTCAATACATCTAGCCCTGGGTAATTAATTATTCAGGGCACAGAGAACCTGGCCCCTGTGCTGTAGAGTAATTCTTCCTGGTCAGCGTTAACTCCACTGGCAATAATAAATAGAAAAAGTCTCTAGTGATGCCAGTATTTTAAAGTGATTAATCATCTTTCCCCCCTTCGCCTCCCCCTTAGTTTTCTTTAACTAGGATTTTTCAGCAATAAATCTTTAACAATACAGGTAGGAATTGTTCTGTAATTAAATTTTGCCCTGCTTAATTTCTTACCTTTTATGTACGATTTAAAAAAGTGTTACATTTTAAGGGGCTCTGATCAAAATTCAAACCAAGAAAATCCTTTTATAGAATACCGAGAGATTCTCTATGAAAGATTAAGCTCTGGATTTTGAATATTAGATAGAGCACATATTCATAAAAACTGTTCATCAGCACCAGTTGGGGTGTCAAATATTCTGAAGTTTTGAATTGCTTCACTTTCTTGCATACAGGTTGTCTGTATTAGGAAAAGTCTGACATAGACATATGTTCCCAAACTGAGAGAATAATTACTTATTTCTTAACTTTCAAATAATTGATGTGAGCTCTGTAGGAAAGGGAGATTTTTTGTCCTTTTGTGGTACACAGACTGCACTTGCAGAAATGGCAGGTAAATGCCTGACCGAGAACACCCATGTATTTTCAAATAATGCCCTATAGAGCTGACCAGCCATCATGTATATTCTGGGAGACAGGGACAGATGTGACATATCTGTTGTGACACACTTCTGTACCACCAGTCTGTGGCTCGAGGTGACTCCTGTCCCTCCTCTGATGCTTTCCCTTGCTGCAGGACAACACAACGACGCACGGATGAACCTTGCCATTGCTCTCACTGCTGCCAGGTATGGGGCTGCCACGGCCAATTACATGGAGGTCATGAGCTTGCTCAAGAAGACAGACCCCAAGACAGGGAAAGAGCGCGTGAGCGGTGCGCGGTGCAAGGATGTGCTCACAGGTATGCGAAGGCTCAGGCAGGGAGGGATTTCTTAGCATCGTGCCTTGTCTATATAAAGACTGAACGATAATTTTTCTGTCACTTCTCTTTTATTGAAGCGAGATTTCAGAGTCCTATTAATTATATTCCTTATTGTCAACAATGACTGGTTTCACGTGAAAATTTTCCCTTGTAGGACCTGGCAATTTTTCTTCTTTGTGTTAAACAATAATGATGATCATGATCGTAATAAATGCCCGCAAAATTCCCACAGCTATGAATGCATTCTGTTTTCTTTACAAAAACATGTTATTAAGAAAATTCACTCATGTGCCAAGTTTCAAAGTATCATTTAGGTGACATAAGCAGTGCGTTTACCTGTCGTTAAAGTCAATCACTTTAACTTTGGTGAGATTTTCATGCCCGTCCAGTTCTACGGCCGTGTGGGCGAAGTTTCAAAATTACATCATTTCCCTCAAAACCAGCACTGTGAAATATATCATCTCACAGCAACACTGCTCACACATTTGAGTTTTAAGGAGAAAGCGGCTAATTTACTCACTTTCTTCCTATTTGGCACTTTAATGCCGGGCATTTTGCAAACTAGAATGAGAGCTGAAATGAAAAGGTGGCATGTTTTTCTTCCTGCGGTTTGGACTTGGTTTCAATAAATTTACTCACATGCGAACCTTTTGTGTGGCTTCTCAATGACTCTGGTTGCCCGTGTCACTTAGTGTGGCATACAGTATAATCCACCATAGGTTAAGTTAAGAGATGAATTAATAATCCAAAGCGTCAGTGAGCAGAGAAACAAACGGGGTGTGTGATTGACGCTGCTTTCTTTCACAGGGGAGGAATTTGATGTAAGAGCCAAGTGTGTTATCAATGCCACGGGACCTTTCACAGACACTGTGCGCAAAATGGATGATAAGGATGCCGCAGCTATCTGCCAGCCCAGTGCTGGCGTCCACATCGTGATGCCTGGTTATTACAGGTACCTGTGTTCCCACTTGGCCATCGTCGTCAGAGAACGAGGGATGCAAGAAATGGTCTACATGTATTCTTGTAGCACACCTTTCTTACTAATAGATGGTCTAGCTCACTGTTCAAAATGAGAAGAAATGAGTAAAAAAAAAAAAACTCTTCCAAAGCACAAAATACAAACCAGGCTTGTGTATTTCTTAGCTTTTATGGCAATACTCCTTTCTATGAGTTAGTGATTTGGGATCTATTTTTGTACTGTTTTCAGTGTACTGATCGTCAAAGGCTAAGCCGTACTATTTTTGAATTTAAATGTTCATTAAAACCCTAAAAATAATTTTTCAAAAATGTCCATAAGGGACATTTTCATTAAGACATTAAAAAGTTAATTTTATAAAATACCCAGATTTGCTTATGAAGAATCTGAAAATGAGGACCACCTCAAGTATTCTTGTTTATAACTTTTGAAATGTGTTTTGAAAAATACTATAGCAAGTAAAAATCGGTTATTATTTCTGATTTATCAAATTAACAAAGATAATCACAGGTAGAGAAATAGATAAAGATAGAGGTGAAATAAGAACAGCTATTAATTGAAAATCAGTTAAAAGTTAGGTGATGGGCACATGAAAATGAGATTTTTGTGTGTGTTTGAATTTTTAAATATTTTTTTATTTTTAATAAATTAGAAAAGAAACATTTATGTGATCCTAACTAAGAAATTGATAATTATTACCCCTCATGTACATTTCAAGACATCTGGGGAAAAATTCACGTGTCTATGCTGAGTATGGAATATTTTTATTTCCACATGTGGTAAATCTAATAGGCAAACTAGTACATAATTCTGTGAAATAATGATTTATGCTCAAGGTATTCATTAAGACATTATTTGTAGTTGAGAAATATTACGAACCACTTCAGTTTCTAACCTTAGGAGAATGGATAAGTAAATTATGGTGTACCTGCACAAGGGAGTATTATATGTTCATTAAAAATTATAATTATAAATAACATTAGTGTCCTAAGAAAACGCTAGTGATACAATGTTAGTTTAGAATGGAGGATACAAGATTGTATGTGTAACACAATCTAAGCATTATATAAGTATATAGAAAAGAGATTAAAAGAAATATGTTAAATACCAGTGGTGATTATCTCTAGGTGATTTAATTATGGGCAAAAAGGTAATTTCTAGGTAATGTGTTTAGGATGAGAGCTATCTCTTCCATATTTTAATAACTTTCCATAAAAGATATATACATTTTTCGTGTTTGATAAAACAGATGTACAGATCCATGATATTTCATTTAATATCTGCATTCTTCTAGAATGCTATCCTGCTATGTAATAGATGATACGGCCTTATTAATTATCAGTTCTCCAGTAACTAAGTCTTCTTGAAGAGAGTCCAAGATATACCTAATTGTACCAAACACACTTCTAATGAGAAAGATATTACACTTCTACCAAGAGGAATATTAATGAAATTTCTTATCCACCAGCTTCCAAGGTTTCTTTGTCATTTTCTAAATGTCTGTGTGTAATTGGTAGACAGTCATTAGTATTTTCACTTAGGACTGGAGAAACCAAGGTGCTTCCAGTCTCAATAATAAAAACTTATGCAGTGGTGCTTAATAGAGTTTTAAAAACTGCTAACAGAAGTTTAGTTCAAATGAAAAGGAGAGAAGTAAATATATGTACATGTTGCAAATGTTTCTTGTATATAGAGAAGCTTTCAAAAATAGTTCCAGACCCAATTATATACGTTTATTTTGTGTTGGGTAAACATATGCAAGGCCAGCTAGTTTGTAAGTTTTTTGGAGTTGTTTTTTTTAACGTTTCGTAGAGTACAGATGTAATACCTAAACTATAGACACACACATCACCATAATCCTTATATTTGTTTAGGTCTTACTAGATTCAACATATTTTCCTGTACATTCTGTTTCGTATCTTCTGCACTATTGTCGTATGATGTCAGAGGACACTTACTAGTATTCTGTATTATTCCCTGTGTTATTTCTGCCACTTGATAATGACGTTGTTTGGGACAAACCATTTTATTCTGCAAACCTTAGTTTGCCTGTCATTAAAATGGGAAGGCATTCTGCTGTTTCCAGTACATAGACAAAGACAGTATGAAAGGTAACTTCAGGTGATACCTTGGTAAAGAACTTCCTGGTTTGTTCATCACTTTACCTCTTGCTAACTCTGTGACTTTGGGAAGCTGCTCATTTCAGCGTCTGGTTCCTTATCTCACGATAGTACCTATATGTATACATTTTGACAATGATTCTTTATTTACTTTTTATCTGTTTTCTTGACTTCTATATCCCCAGCTCCTGATATATTATCTGGTGCCTAATAATGACCAGTAAATATTTTTTGAATGAATCCTACTAACTTTTTTGTGATAACTTGCCCAAATTGAGATTGTTGCTTTTTTTAATTAGAATTTTAATATAATATTTATAAGGGAATTTTAAATATATAGAGATTAAAATATAAAAACAAAATGTGATTCTTCATTTTACTGCCAAGATAACCCCTGTAGACAAAAATAAACAAAAATAATCACTATAGAAAAATAGAAAGACATAAAATGCAAAGTGAAAGCCTCCCTCTTCTCTTCATGCCCCCAACTTCAGTTTTTGATCACATTTCCTTCTGATTCCTTCCATAAAATTTTGTGTTTATATTTGCACAAATGTATATCCTTTTAAGTTTTTTTTCATGAAGGAAGTCGTGCTACACATATGTCCTGTACTATGCTTTATAATATGCTAATAACAGAGCAGATAGGTGGTTTTTAAGAAATATAAATATATATCACCTGCATGTATAATAGTATTTTCAAAACAGAATACCTTTCTTAATCCTAAAAATTAGGCATTAGCTTCGGGCCCCTGCCCATAAGTCATGCAAGTGTTAGTCACAACTGGGTCTATTTCAGTCTAAGATGCAGTAAGTGATCTCATTCTACTTTGGGAGAAATTAATATCTCCATCTTTAGCACCTTGAACTACAACCACTACACATCCTGTGGGAAACCTTAGAGGAGTGGTCTGGCAGCCCAGTTCCTGTTCACGCTCTGTTTCAGATGAGTCCCTTGGTTTGAGATTACAGCCTGGGTTAAGCGTTTGGTCCCTCTTTCAGCACTGACCTCGAGCAACTGTATCGCTGGCATCCCAGAGGGATGTTTTACTTTCCATATCAAGTCATTCTCTTGGGTGGGTTGGGGTCAGGAGATCTCAGCCTGAAATGGTTCTCTGGATTTCTCAATCTCATTCAACAATTATAACTCAAGGGTTCTACTAGGTCCTCAGAGATGAGTCAGACCTGGTGCTGCCCTATAAACCAGCTGATAATAACTTAAGGCCTAGCATTTCAAGTAGAACCTGATCAGTTTGGCAATGCAATGAGTTCAGGAGCCACTGATTTATTGACTTTAGGTGGCTAAATGGAGAGTGAGGACCAGGTATGCAGTCTATCCTGCTGGGCTATTTTCAGGGTATCTTTACGGAATTTCTTAAGCTTGTTATGACCCTAACATTCCACATGTGGAATTATCTTGTGCCATGGTAGCAGCTTTCTCTCTCTCTCTCTTTCTCTCATTCTGGATTGTTTTAATTTCATAAAACAACACACAGAAGTCATTTACTTTTGAAGGTACTAAGAACATTAAGAAGGCATTAAGAGCAAATCTGGAATTTTCATCAGAGTTGTGGGTAGATGCTCTTATGAAAGCAGCAACAATACACCAAATGACTGAAATACATGAAAATAATCATCTCCTCCTTTTAGCCTACAGATGCTTTTTATTGCTGACGAAAGGTCAATTTTTTTTCTATAACGTGTGTGCATACTGCTAGCTCCAACACTGATTGCTAAGTAGTTAACAATAAATTGATTTCAGTTTAAGTAAGGGTACTTCAGGACGGCAATGGTCTGCATGAGAAAAATGTTCATTAGATCTAATCCTAGACACACATGTAAATTAGCAGCCAGCTTTTCCTGCTGATGCCAAGTGAATTATACATATTGAGAAAAGACCTATGCCTCACCGCATTGTATATACCATCACTATAGTTGATAGCCATTTTCAAACTTTTGTGCCACCTTGCAGAATTAATCATTTGTAAGAAAACAAACTTTTCCCTAAGGGTGAGTTATGAATTAGGTAATTTAGAACCGATGAGAGGTATTACCAAGTGGATTCTTAAATTTTTATACCATTCATTAATAGCTTTGGCTTCCCTCTGTGCTTGTTAATTTTATGTTTGACACATATGTCTTCACTTAAGCAGTTGATTCTCTACAGGTTCCAGTTATGTGTGTGTTGGTAACCATCACATTCACCCTTTAAACTGCTTTTTATTGCACTGAAAGATTTTGAAGGATTCAGTAGTTGTGCTTTTCTAACAGCATTTCATGTCTCAGTTGCTGAATATTATAATTTTATGCTGATGTTGATCAAGTTCATTGAGTTAGACACATAATATGATATCCGGTCCATAAAATGATGATATATAAAATATACCAACATGGAATTTGTTCCTTAAATATTAGAATATGGAATTTATCCTTTTGTTTCAATATAGCACTATTTACCAAATTAAAAGTTTGAACTCGTGAGTTAATTTCTAATCACAAAGTGACTTATTTAATCTAAGGGCGTATCAACCCAGGATCAAATTCGGTGCTTACAAAACATATTTTAACTAGTTTCTTTTAAGATCTTTAGAGAGTTTTATGGCAAATACAAAGAAAAATAATATAGGCATACAGAGACTGAAAATACTCGATATTTGTAGTTTTCAATGTATTTTTAAAAGGTAAAATTATTTCCTGTAAGTAACCCTGAGTGAAGATGAGATCTTAGCTGAAGGTTTAAATGATTGACACACTTCTGTGGTGCTTTTTACATGTGCTAAATAGAATAACTGAGGCCTACTCTCTCCTGTGTCTCATGTAGGCTGCAGATAGTGATTTCTTTCTGCAAGGCTGTGTGGACATGGCAGGCATTTCATGGGGCTGATGAGTCTTTGCAAAGAAATATTAGTACTCTTTATGGTTTAAATGAAGAAGATACATGAGCTAAGCTGACTGTAGGTTTCTTTTTCATGAAAAAGCCAGTTTTATTTTGCTTTTAAACAGTATTTAGACTCTCATCCTTACACATCTGAATCTGAGTTTCATTTTTTTTTTAATTTTAAGGGAATGATAAGCATAAATAGTTGACCGTATGTCCCTTAAAATATGTGAGTTTAAGAGGGATTTCTTGAACCCAAATAGAATTATATTTCCTATTCAAGAAATGTTATTAATAGAAGCTAAAAATATATTCACAGAAAATACCTTTAACATTGGCTCCTTATGAGAGGTCAGTCAAATTGAAACAGCTATCTGAAGATCAGTAGTGTTCAGCTGTCTGAAAGGGACACTTGCAGTTTCCTTCTACTGCTTTAGCAGGACCTCCACAATTTTAGAATGGTTCGTGGATACATTAAAACAAGAGTTTCTGATGATTTAATAATACAGCTGAACAGATTTTGTTAACGTTTATTTATACTTGCCTGTTCTTTCCAGTGTGTTTCACAATTTGGTCTTACAATACTAAGTAGGTATTAGAAAAATTCTTGATTAATATTTTTGAAGGTTTTACATGGTCTGTCAGAAGAGGCGTCCTTGAACGTTCATTTAGCAGCATTGCCCACCAGCATCTTCTGCCTACTTCAAGATTTTCATTGCTAAGATATTACTCTACTTTTTGACCTTATATCCCAGTACACTATTATTTAGGTAGTAGTAGAAAACTGAGCCCTTTTCTCATGGATGCGCTTCTTGAGATTTCTGTAAAATTGAAATAAAGTAAGAAATCTCATATTTGGTGAAGTGGTACAAACTTATTCAGGCACAGCGGAGTAAAGAACTTTTTGATTACATTGTAGTTTCTAGAAAGTTAGACCCTTCACTTTTCTCATGTACTTCTGAGACCTTAAACTGAAAGACATGCCAGATGTCAAATGGCCCAGGAAAATACTTTTCATAGACTTGAAAAAAGGTTGAAGAGCTATCCTTCATTGACCATCATGAAAGAAATTATAGACATTTATCCTGCTGACATTATCTGATGTGAATGGTCCAAGGGATATAAAAACCCAAACAACTGGAAATTGAAGTCCACTTACTTAATTTACCTTGCATTACTGAGTTGGGGGGCCTGAGTTCTGCTGTGGAATATTATTATTATTGTCACACTTGCCCCATTCCTTCTGTGTTACCAGAATTATTTTTTCCTTTAGGAATTTCTAGATTAGGGTAGTGGCAATAAAAGTAACAGTTCATGTGTTTCTTGTTTGTTTATATGAGAATTAGGGAATAAAATAGTTTTTAGAATGCAGATTAAGAGCAAACTTTGGCTAATTTCAGAAATATATGACCCTTCTTTTTATCCCAGCCCAGAGAGCATGGGACTCCTTGACCCAGCGACCAGTGATGGGCGAGTTATTTTCTTCTTACCCTGGCAAAAGATGACTATCGCTGGCACTACCGACACTCCAACTGACGTCACACACCATCCTATTCCTTCCGAAGAAGACATCAACTTCATTTTGAATGAAGTGCGTAACTACTTGAGTTGCGACGTTGAAGGTAACTTACGAAGTTCACCCTCCCACTTTTATATCTCCCAAACCATTCCAGCTCTCACTGGGTAATTGCCATGTGTCCAGTCTGACTCATCTTCACACCTGGCCGCCTCTAACTCTTATGTGCTGACCACTTCTTCTAGAAGGTTTACGAGGGCCAAATTATAACACAATAGGAAGAAGTTGCCTTTTTTCCCTCTACTTTCCACATCCACATGAAACACATACCATCCTTTTCTGGTCCTTTCTCATGGCAAGATTGGAGTGCTATTACGGGAACTCTAAACACCCTTGCTCTTCCAGAAGAGTATGAAATGTTTGCATCGCTATTTAATTTCTAGAGCTTGGGAAGATCTGATTTACAGATCTAGGATATCCATAGGAAATAATTAATCAGAGAAATGAGAGGATAAAGGTTTATGTATTCTAAGAAATTTAGTGAGCTGTTATTATGTGGAAACTGGAGTATTAACAGTGGATTTAGCTAAGAAGAATAAGTATACTTGTTTTAATTGAAAAAGCCAAAGTTTACTTCTTTCCAGTGCTAACCTGAGCATGGTTTCTTTTAACTTGGATATCATAGTACCTTCTTCTTCTTTTTTTTTTTTTTTTTTTTTGCGGTACACGGGCCTTTCACTGCTGTGGCCTCTCCCGTTGCGGAGCACAGGTTCCGGATGCGCAGGCTCAGCAGCCGTGGCTCACGGGCCCAGCCGCTCCGCGGCACGTGGGATCTTCCGGGACCAGGGCTCGAACCCGTGTCCCCTGCATCGGCAGGCGGACTCTCAACCACTGCGCCACCAGGGAAGCCCCATAGTACCTTCTTTTAACTTGGATGCCATAGCATTTTCTCCAGTGGACATAGATGGTATAATGTATTTTTTTTTTTATCCGTGCTGGTTTCAGAAGTTTCCCAACATTATTTCCTATCTCAGTTAATAGCCTCATCAGCCGACTAGTCACCCAGCCTAGAAATGGCATGCTTATCTTTGCTGATCCTTCTCTTTCCACATCCAGTCCAACTCCCATCAGTGCTCACTCTGAAGTATCCTGTAAATCCCCTCTCACTTTCATTACTCTGGGTCACACCTGTGTCACTTTTCACTTAGAGTTGCATTGGCCCCCTAACTTGCTTCCATATATTAGGTCTCTGTCCCCACCTACTCTGGTCCTTCCACCAGAACTCTCTAAAACACAGTTCTGATCATCACTTCCTTGCACAAAAATATCCCTTTGATATCTCATCATTAACTTCAGGAAAAATTTTAAACTATCTCATATGCAATCTAAGGCTTTCCACGACTTGTCTTTGCAGGTTTATATTCAACTACTCCACTTATGTGCATTCAATAGTTTAACCATATTACATTTCTTACTATTTCCAAATCAGGTCATGCACTTTTAAACCTTCATGCCTTGTTTACTTAGGTTGAAGTCTTGCTCTGGGATGTCTTTTCCCCCAACTTCTCATTTTGGCAAAATACTATTTATACTTCAGAAGCCAGATATCTTTCGTAGTCCCCTAGAATGCTGGTCTAGTATATCACAACATTATACAATAGGTAATAGTCTAAGATATATTCTTACTTGGAGCTCCTTACAGGTAAGGATTCTTTATTCAGTTACAAAGCTTGTTATATATCTGGTATGCCACTCATGACTGTTTTAAATCAAAATAAATTAGTAATAGGTGCTTTCAGGGTTTTTGATGCTGGTAGCAATTTGAAAATCTTTCTATATTAAGGTAGAAAGTTTAAGAGTTTTTGAAAATAGTCTTCATCTGTTTATATCAGGCATCTCCTATAATGTTGGCTTCAATGGAGGACATGCAAAGACACAATTTTTGTCTTAAGGTGACTCAGTAGCATCTATGAGTCCTTTTTCCCTAAAGAATTTTTTTCATTATGTGATCACACATTTACAAACAAACTGCTTTAAAAAATGGTTTAGGGGATTCTCCTAGTTTAATTGATTGATCCATACTGTATAGTTTTAGTTTCTTCTAATTTCAAATAATGGATGTAATTTCATTTTGAGTAGATTCTCTTTGGATAGTTATAATAGTATAAATGTATTAAATGCATGTAATTGAAATCTGTGTGGCTAAATTTATACTCTTTCGCACATACAGACACACACACACACACACACACACACACACACAATACTCAAACATAGTTATTTAAGAAATAGTCATGCCCTGTTTAATATCCATACTTAAGTACTCAAAATGCATTTCAATTTCAGCTTTTTTTCCCACTTTTTGCAAAGTAGGAGGAGCTTCATCTGGGTATGATTGTATTTTAATGTATTGATTACTGTTAATGAATCCTGCTTCATTTCACATTTACCTGGGTATGATCTTTGTTAAAAGTGGGTTTATATAGGGCCATAAGAACAAGAAGTTTAGATTGTTAGAGCAAGAAATAAAATTAATTCAAGAGCAGAGAGCTATAGTTGACAGTTTCCAAATTCTTAAAGTTCAAATGCACTAACGAGAAATCTAACTGCTTGTACGGGATGTGCTGGGAAGAGGTGTAGGTTCCAAAAGGCTGCTGTGTCCATATCGTGGGTGGGGATTTCCATCAGTGAAATGAGCCTTGGACTGGAACAGAGACTGAGCCTGTACCCATCACTTTTATTCTGCTTATTAATAGGTAGGAGACTTGTTAATACCTGCTGGGACCTACTTGGTCTATAGAGGTCTTTTCGGTTAACATACCTTTTGGTAGTCAGGTTAATTGGTGACACTAACAAAGAGTTTTTGTCAGTTTTGATTTTTGGTAAAAGTGGGTTGAAATTAATATGTGAACACTGTAAATCAGGCTTTTCCTCTGGTGCTCTCGGGACTCTTGAGATTACAAATTCTCCACGTAGCAAATATCCAGGGTAAAAGCAGAAGTGACAGCTCTTTCATGTACTTCATTTATTTCCCTGTGCTCACCCTCTATCACACCTTTCTTACTTATCAACTTATCCTTTGAATCAGCAATGATTCTTTATGGTTTCTTTTCATTCTTATTTCTACTGGACTGAAGGCCTCAGAGTATATGAGGAATTACCCTCAGTCTTGGTAGAGTGCTAGTTAGCTAGAGTATGTCTATATCTAAAGTAAAGACATTCAAATTTGTATTTTTTCCAAGGAATTTAGGTGAAACCCAATACTCTCTCCTATACTGATGAAATGTGAAAGAGAAACTCGGCCTCAGGCACCATTCAGTTTTTTTGACTACATGCTGTTGCTGCACATATTTTAATCTTTCCATTTGTCTGCAGTGGGTTATGCATGCTTTATTTTTTAAAACTCTACTGTTATTGAGCACTTTTTATGCTACACACTCTGCTAAGCCTATTGCTTATATTATCTCTGATTCCTCGTAACAACCTTGTTAGTTTTATTTTGTAATTCCCATTTTGTAGATGAAGAAACTGAGGCCCAGTGACTTTGTTTCCTTCCCATAGCTCATTCATGTTGGAGCCATGATATTGAATGCAAGTCAGTCTAGCTCTAATACTTGTGCTTCTAACTATTATGCAGTATTCCAATTGGTAGTCCCGGGTTTGTCGCGTGATGTGATATTATATCCACTAGGGAGTGGATTAAGCCTCTCAGTTCATTTCATGGAAGCTGCCAGACACCTTCAAAATGATAGTGACCTTTGCTCTCGACTGGCCTTATTTGGATTTGAATGTTAAAGTAGAGGAGGTTTCATTTCTCATAACCAATCCCTTGAGCCAAGCAGTCTTCGCTACAGATTTTAAAAATAAAAAATTTGTGTAGATCCTAGAGGAAATACTTTTGAAATGGTTTGTATTCACCAGGGTTGAAACAATCATTTTAAAAGGATTTATTAAGTGGATGAATAAGTAAAATTCTGACAACAGTTTCTGAGCCTCCCCAAATGGCTATATTCTTGAGAAGAAAAAAAGTGTCAAATCTTAACACTCCATGCTGTTCGCAGCGGCTGCCACACTTCTGCAAAATGCATCGGAACAATTCTGAAAAGCATTTTGCCTGTTGGGAATAAGACCATGTCTTCTTTTACGATTTAGAAAGCTTTCCATTCACAGGCTGAATTTTCTAGATTACTTGTTTGTTCTCTTCTGAAACGGGTAATTGATAGTTGTGCAGTGTGTATTGGGTTAGGAAGAAAAATGATCTTTTGAAAAATGTATCATTAAGTCCGCTGTGTAGAGGTTAATCAGAAGGACGCAGTGGCGAAACTAAGCTGTGACTTAAAGGGATTGAGGAAGACAGAAGATTTGCAGAGTGCTTTATCCATGTAGTTTTTCTGGAGTGCTTCTCTAAGCAGCTTCTCTAGTTGTACACAGGTTTTCACATATGCAATTAGTAGTGTTTATAGATTGCCTGTTATTCAATTAACAACGGAGCTGGCCATATCAACTCACTGCAGACCTGCCTTTTCACTGCCAGAGATTGTACCAGGGTTATCAACTTACACAGGCTTGGATGTCTTCCAGCTGTTTAATTATAGTGTCACGCGCTTTGCTTTTTCTAGTTTCATTAGTTTATAAATGTAATATGGTATCTTATTTCTGTGATTAACACTTCATTTCTGCAGGTTAAACATGCTGGTAGAGAAGGTATTGATTTCTGACACTGTTTCCCCTGTGTTCACGTAGATATTTTCACATGCTTTTCATTGATTTTTTGAAAGTGGCAAACAGGAGAAAGAGCACCCCAAAATGTATGGCTAAATAACTGATGGGAAGCAAAAGTGCACATTTAGCTCTTAATTGTTACTTCCTGTGGGCTCCATTTTCTATTAACTTAAAACCAACACTTGTCTTGCCAAGTTTTTAAGAATAAAAATATTAATTATCATTGGAAACAATTACACAGCACTTAGTCTTTTCAACCAGCTGTGAAAAAATGTCTATTCAACTTTACTATTTATATTTTATTCTTTATATATTTTATACACTAAAACCTGAGTGAATTATTTATCAGGGTAGTAATAAAAATAATTCTTAAACATGATGGTAGAAGGACTATTTTATTTCCTTACTATCCTTCTGAAAATATCGACCAGTACTTTTATACATTCTGTAGTACTCATGGGATTTTTAACATCTGGGCAGTTGGCACTTAAAAATCAGAGTGGCATGGATTTATATACACTACCAAATGTAAAATAGATAGTGGGAAGCAGCTGCATAGCACAGGGAGATCAGCTCAGTGCTTTGTGACCCCCTAGAGGGGAGGGATAGGGAGGGTGGGAGGGAGACGCAAGAGGGAGGGGATATGGACATATATGTATACATATAGCTGATTCACTTTGTTATACAGCAGAAACTAACACAGCATTGTAAAGCAATTATACTCCAATACAGATGTTAAACAAAAAAGAAATCAACTGGGTGAGCCACTCTCATAAGTGGTGTTTAATGAGAATTTTTCTCAATTTTAATAGTAGTGTTGTTTCCTGTCATCTTGTTTTATTAAAGTGTTCAGTTGTTTTAAAAGAAGATATCCAATTGTTTAAATATATAGTCATTAGAAACCTTAAGTCTAGCATGTTGACTCAGAGGCCAAAATATTATTGCTTTTGATTTTGTAATGTCAGCTCCTGTTTGATATAAAAAGTTCAGAGAATGTTTTAATATGCCATTTCATATTTATTGATCACAATACATGACTCCTACTTGATACAGTATTTGAGGTACTGAGAAATACTAGAATTGATATTGCCGAAGACTTTCAACATGGTGAGGAAGATGCAACAGTAATGCCATCTTGTTTAGCTATCCTGACAGTACGAGGACCAGGAAAATCAAGATGAATCTTTGAGCTCTGAAGCATAAAATCCTTGAGTTGAGTTATTTTCTTCACGTGTTATACCATGGAGAGTTAAAGTAGGTGATGTTCACTGTCTACTCTTGGCTACAACCTAAATGATAGAACCGATTTCTGGGTAAGAACTTGAGGGTAGGAGTACCTAATTTAGTACAAATATTTTCATTTCTTTGAATTGATGAGATTAGTAGGAGAGGAGGATACTTTGAAATGGTAAATATGGAACATGTTACGACAATAAAGTATTTTGAGGTGGGGTGTCTCATACTATTACAGCAGATTATATTCTTACAGTCAAATTTCACTGACAGGATGCTCCATTGAAGACATGGGCAAGGTGCCATGGGGGAAATACTCAGCTTGATGATCAACCAGGACAAGACTGAGATCTACCACTTCGTGGTTTTACTCTAGAACTGCCTTATGCAATATTATAGCCTGCACATGTGCATATCATGTGGCTATTTAAATTTAGTTAAAATGAAATAAAATTTGAAATTCAGTTTCTCAGTTGCATGGACCACATTTCAAGTGCTTAATAGCCTCATGCAGCTAGTGGCTAGTGAATCAGACAGGTTAGATACAGAACATTTCCATCACTGCTGAAAAGTCTATGGAACAAGTGCTGCTTTACAGAAGCTAGAGGTATTTACATAGACATTTAGAGAAGCACTCAATTTATTAGAGTCATTGAATTTGTATTTTTTGTTTTTTGTTATTATAAAATAAATAATGTATTATCATGTAAAAGAAGATCTCCAGATATAAGAAGCCTCAAGAGGTGATTAATTTAGTGATTGAGCAATGTCTTTAGCGAAGGGCCCTTATTTCTCTTCACTCCACCCCCCCCCCCCCCCGGTAGGCTTCATGCTATGGTTGTTTCCCCCATGGTTACAATATGGCTGCAGCAGTTCCTGGCAATTTTGGAAGGTTCTCTATGCTATCTGTCCACTGCTTTTGAATCTCTTTCTAAAGAGAATTTGAATAAGAGTTTAACAGCACACAAGGTTTCCACTGTGTGTGAATAAGTAATAAAGAGAGAAACCTGTTTAGTTTGTTGCTGTCTTTTCTACAAGAGGTTAGAATTCATGTTTCATGTGTTTAGCTATGCTGTGCCTTGTGGGTCTAGGTTATACCCATAGCCCTGACTGGTCATTACTTAATTTGGATGGTAGAGAGATAAAAAGTGCTTTTATTCTTCAGCAGCAAATGGCATTTTGAATAATCCATAAAAATCATTAAATCTCAAGGTTGGGAGAAGACTGATAGATGATAGATCACCTGATCCAACCACAGTTTAGTCTAATAACATAAAAATGCTGCAGGCTATAAAGCCTGATTCATACTTGAAATATGATTTAAAATTTGATTATCCTTAAATGAATCTTTTTAAATAAATATAATCCCAACATTCATCTGATATAATTCTCAGGCTAAAAAGCTGAATGCTAAGATATCAAGCAAAATAAATTAAGGTTCCTGACATGTTATGAACTCTTCCTGTTAGTGTTTTCTTTTCTTGTTTTGAGTAGCAGTTTCAAAAGTAAGGATTAAAAATGGTATCAGTATACATAATGTTTTAGTTAATTTTCCTCCATGAATGAAATACTCAAGTGTTTTAGTTTGGTCTTTTCGTTTCAGACAGTACAGTTTCATAGATGTATTTTTCTGCCTGTTATACCAGAAAAGGTAAAGCATTTGCCACAAAGATTATTTGCATGTGCTTTAAATTTAGAAAGTCTAGTTTTCCACACAATAATTTTAAGATCAGTCAGAAGGCTGTAAGAACTGAAACCAAATTCCTGATCAGTGTGGCTACCTAAGGAATTTCAGAGAACACACTCTGCAGACTTTGCAGTGACCACAATGACGTTCTAAGTGGTTGGCTAAGTTTTATTTTTGACTCTGAGGGCAATTTGAACTCTAATGGAAAATAGTGGTAATTTCCTAGTAAAGCTTTTTGTAAAGATTAAAATATTGCATGATTTATGTTGAGGTTTTACAAGACTTTTGTGGAATTGTGTGGAGCAAGAATTAACCCCCATTCCATGGAGGCCATCAGAATTAAACATACTGAAGAGGATGCACCCTTCAAAGGGGCAGATCTAGGGATGGAATCCCTACATCGAGTTAACAGGACTGCAAGCCTTAGGCTTTCCTCACCAGTTTATGAGGTTTACTCTCCCTTTGTTTCAGATTCAGTGTTGGGATATGGGTTTGATTAAACACTCCCATAGAGGTGTATGGGTACCTCTTCTTTCGGATTATAGTCATGTTTAGAGTGTGGTCCTTAAGGAGCTAAGCTAAAATATGTCAGATTACCTTAGTTGAAGTTATCTTTACCAGAAATCTTTTTTTCATTTGAGATCAAGATGGAGAGATTGTCATGCAGTATTACTTGTTTTTAGGATCTTTCCCCTGTACTTTTTAGGTGCTTTTTTTTTTTCTCTTTTCTTTTTTTTTTTTTGACTAGTCCAATATACGAGTCACATCAAAGAGTCTTTGTGACTCTTTACACAAGATTTCTCTAGATATATATTTAAGTACTTTTCAGAGTCTGCTATGTCTAAATGTATAGGAGGTTCGCTGTACAAGAACACAGGACCAAGGGGTGAGTGGGATCTGAAATCCTGACTGCCCTCCGCTGCTAATAAGTATCTTTGTCTTCCCTGAGAAGAGATAGTAAGATATACTCTAGGGGGGAAAGGTAACAAGTCATGTCTTTGGGGTTTTTTTTTTTTGCGGTACGTGGGCCTCTCACTGTTGTGGCCTCTCCCGTTGCGGAGCACAGGCTCCGGACGCGCAGGCTCAGCGGCCATGGCTCACGGGCCAAGCCGCTCCGCGGCATGTGGGATCCTCCCGGACCGGGGCACGAACCCGTGTCCCCTGCATCGGCAGGCGGACTCTCAACCACTGCGCCACCAGGGAGGCCCTCTTTTGGTTTGTTTTTATTTTGTTTCTGCTTTGTTGTTGTTCTTTGTAACTACTGCAGATTGTCCCAGCTGAGGGTTGCTAACATTTCTTTCTTTTGTTTCCTCTTTGGGACCCATGTCAGTGATTTTCCAGTTCTTTACTTTTTTCGTCCAGGTTATCTTTGTAACAAAACAATTCTTTGAGTTTTTCTTGTAACTTACCCACTCATTTAGTTCTTATATTTAACGATATTCCCTCCCTTTAAAAGTACATATTCATGTGTTCCTTTTACTGAACTCTTTTCTGCTTTCTAATCATTTTAGTTTTGTTGAGACGTCTTTGAGTAATCCTCTTAACCCTTGGCATTGATCCTTCCCAGTAAGAAGAGGGGATGTCCTGGCAGCATGGAGTGGTATTCGCCCACTTGTTACAGATCCCAAGTCTGCAGATACACAGTCCATCTCCCGAAATCACGTCGTGGATATCAGTGAGAGTGGCCTCATCACTATAGCAGGTATGGCATATTACCTTGTTGTTTGGGTGTGCTTTATATCTAAAGCAGCTTGAGTTAAATTCTCATACCAGAATCCCTTTTAATGCTAAAGAACAGGGACTTTTTTTTTTTTTTTATGATTCTGAGTAAAATCTTATGCGTTGCTTTGCCACATTTGTTATAAACAACTGGTGAATTTTGTTATTGATAAGTTGATAAATGGTTAATTATAAGAAAAACAAGGGGTGGTAACCTAATGAATTATTTATCAATGTATTTGTAGGTGGAAAGTGGACAACCTATCGATCTATGGCAGAAGATACCATAAATGCTGCAGTCAAGACCCACAATTTGAAAGCAGGACCAAGTAAAACAGTTGGGCTTTTCCTTCAAGGGGGCAAAGATTGGAGCCCTACACTCTACATCAGGCTTGTCCAGGATTATGGACTTGAAAGTGAGGTGGGCATGCATTGCCGCATCATCTTACTCTTGACCTAATCTCACTATTGCCAGTAACAGAATCGGCAGCCATGTGGCCTCCATGATTTCGAGTTTCCTGTTGCTGGGTTTGTTTCTGTCTGTGTACTGTGGGAGTGAACTAATGGGAAAAAGCACTTTTTAGGTGCTTTAGTCACCTAAAAAGCAATGCACGTTTTGGTCTCTGTTTTAGAATCTGGAGTTTGTTTGGCTTGTTCCTAGCAGACAGGACCTCCCAAATTCTTTCTGTCTCGAGCATAAGGAAGGCTGTTCTTCAGATGTGATGTCTGGAGCAGAATGAAGCTGAAGCTTCATCAGTCACTGATACAGTAGCACATGTGTAGTAGCATTAGTGCTGGCCTGAGCATTTGGAGCCAAAGTATTTTCCTCCCACGGAATCAAAATCTAACACTCTCCTAGGATTTTTAGTTACAGGCTGTGAAAAAAAAAAAAACAAACAAAAAACTGACAAGATAAGCATGTACATTGTTTTGCTTTGTACCTAGAAGCTATTGATATTCAGAGGACCTGCCTGATGCAGTTTTGTTTCCTTAGGTGGCCCAGCATCTTGCTGCCACCTATGGCGACAAGGCTTTTGAAGTGGCCAAAATGGCGAGTGTGACGGGAAAGCGGTGGCCCATCGTTGGGGTGCGTCTTGTGTCAGAATTTCCATACATTGAAGCAGAGGTACGTGAATGGCCATATGGGAATTTCCTGTCTACCAGGGGATACCTTTCATCTGTTCACTTTTCATCCTCTTTAGAAATAAGCTAAGTTTTAATGTGCATACATCCGCTAAAACCTGGAGGAAAACGTCTGCCCAGCACAGTTCCTTTCATTTACAAAATTTTAATTTCAACTCTGAAGTGATATTGATAGTGGTAACAATAATAATAGAAAATATGGATTTCTGTCTCCTCCATGGAGCTATCTCAAATCTTACCGATTCACAGTTGTTTGCCCCTTTTGAGAACTTGTAGCTCCTCAAGTTTGTACCACTTACGCACCGCCTGATGCCGTATCTTGACACTTTATATTCATTTATAATTCACCACACTTTAAAAACATAGGTGTCCAAGTAAGCATTTTGTTGTTGATTGAAGGCAAGATTTCTGTCATCTTATTACTCTGAGACAGAAAACTTTGGATAGCCAAGAGATGAGACCATAACTTTTTTTTTTAATATCTTTATTGGACTATAATTGCTTTACAGTGTTGTGTTAGTTTCTGCTGTATAACAAAGTGGATCAGCTATATGCATACGTATATCCCCATATCTCCTCCCTACTCAGCTATGTAAATTAACATCCGTGTCATGTATGAACAACGAGGTGATTACTGTGCATGGTAAATGAAAAGTGATGCAATTTACATGTTTGCACCAGGTTCTATTCAAGGAGAAGGCATTAATAGCTCTTATCCAAATTGTCCCAATTTCCAAATCTTCTTGGCAGGCAGATGGGGAACTTGTATGATGTCACGATGTATCATGCCTGCTAAAGAACCAGATATGTAAAGAAAAAGGTCACTTTTCCTAAGCATGAATTTTAAGTGAAGCTTTATTCCCCCTTTTTAAAAAAGGCCTAAATTAATCATTTTACTTTAATTCAAACTCAGGTGAAATATGGGATTAAGGAGTATGCCTGCACTGCAGTGGATATGATCTCACGTCGTACTCGCCTGGCCTTTCTAAATGTCCAGGCAGCAGAGGAGGCCCTACCCAGGATTGTTGAACTGATGGGCAGAGAACTGAGCTGGGGTGATTCTAAAAAAAAGGTATTGTATAGAAGTCTTTAAAACCAGTTTCCATTATAGACATGCAATGTCTTAATCTGTTAGTAGAGGCTGGCATAGTTTTTTTTTTTGTTTTTTTTTTGTGGTACGCGGGCCTCTCACTCTTGTGGCCTCTCCCATTGGGGAGCACAGGCTCCGGACGCACAGGCTCAGCGGCCATGGCTCACGGGCCCAGCCGCTCCGTGGCATGTGGGATCCTCCCGAACCGGGGCACGAACCCGTGTCCCCTGCATCGGCAGGCGGACTCCCAACCACTGCGCCACCATGGAAGCCCGGCTAGCATAGCTTTTGATGGTGACTTTAGATTGCCTGCCAGTTTTTGTGTGTGTGTGTGTTTAATATTGCTAGGCCTTAGAAAACTGGAAAGCTATTCTTGTAACAAATATCTTGTTTTAACAAATTCTTGTAACAAATATCCTTATAACCAAATATTCTTCCTGGTTGTTTTTGGAAAATCCCTTATAGAAAAATGTTCTCAAATTTGTGGTCGTAATTCCTGAAAAAGTAAGATAATAACAATTGTGGGTAGAACCTTTTCTGGTTTTCACTGAAAACATTCTTAGAATATATTCTACAGTGAGATTCACACTCCTGCAAGGTTGCCTTTGGTAGGAAATTGTGGTTTTATGGCCTGACCACCAAATGCTTATTGATTTGTGTCATTTGAAATTTTATATTTATATCCAAATTAAAAAAAGAAAGCCAGCGATGCCCACATATACAGCCCTGGGCTTCTTGTAACAAACAGAAGACCGTCATGATTTTTAATTAAACCAAACTGTTGTGATGCGCAGAGGCATTTTCATGTATTTATTCAGAAAATACTCTGTGTTCATTGGTTTAGTTCCTGCCCCCCCGCCAAGTCTTTCTTGAACCCATTCCGTGTAGGCTCTTTCGTGGCCACTTTGCTGTAGCGGCTCTGGTCACACTCCCCAGGCACCTTCATGTTGCTCAACGTGCTTGTCAGCTCTCGTCATCCTTTTACGCAACCAGTTAGTGGCCTTGACACAGTTGATTCCTCCCTCCTTCCTGAACACCACCTGTCTTAGTCTACTCAAGCTGCTATAACAGGATACCACAGGCTGGGTGGCTTAAATAACAGACATTTATTTCTCACATTTCTGGAGCCTGGAAATCTGAGATCAGAGTGCCAGGTGAGATGGCTGGGTTCTGGCGAGAGCCTTGCTCCTGGCTTTGAAACAGATGCCTTCTGGGGGACACAGAGAGCCAGAGAGAGCTCTTGCTGAGGGTGCTAATCCCAATGAGGTTTATCTGAAGCTAGTTACCTCCCCAAAGCCCCATCTCCGAATCCCATCACATTGGAGGTTAGGCTGTCAACATATGAATTTAGGAGGGTACAACTCAGTCCACAGCACCATCTCTCTCAGATCTCCTCCTGCCTTCCTCAAACTACTGCCGTTACTGACCTCTCCATGTCGTAAATACCTATTCCACTCTTTGGTTGCTTGGGCCTAAATCTTATTTTCATACTTGATCTAAGCCCATCAGCAAACCTTATCATACTTGTCTTCAAATAATGGCTTGACTTCAACCCTTTCTTAACTGCTGTCACCCTGATTCAGGCTATCAGCATCTCTTACATGGATTATTATAACAGGAACCCGCTGTAATCTGGCCACCACCTTTCTGATCCCCCTCATTTTTCTTCCCATTTATTCACTCTCTCCAACCCACAGGTTGAGTTGCTTTTCTTTATTCAAGCCCTACTGATCCCTCTCCCTGGAATGCTCTTCCCTAGATGTCCTCATGGCCTACTCCCTCACTTCCTCCTGGTCTCCACTCCAGGGATGTCTCTCTTCACTGGACTGAATAAAAGAGTAGCCCCCAATCCGAATGGCATCTTCTACTCCTTCCTTTATTTTTCTCTGTAGCATCAATTCTCACTTGACATACCATGTATTTTGTTTCTTTACTGTCAGCCTCCCCTCCCGGAAGTAAGCGTCCCAAAGGAAGGGATGTGATCTGTTTTGTTTCTGTACCCTCAGTGCCTGGCATATAAAAGGCCCTAAATAATGTGTATTGAATGAGTGAATGAACATTACTGAGCATGTATGTCACATGCTGAAGGTGTAAGGAAGGACCGGGCATAGGTCTTGTCCTTAAAGCGTTTTCAATGTGGTGGAGATTCCTGAAGATGGTTACATATTTGTCACCTGGGAATGGTAGGGAAAAAGGCAGATTTTAAGGCTTGACTATCAGAGTCTTCAGGGGTGAAACCATGGCCCTACATTTAAAATTTTCTCCTCCAGTAATTTTAAGGCCATGTATGTAGTGTACTGATGGTAGAAATCACTGTTTGAAAAGAGTTCCTTAATCCTATCACAACACTGACAGGCATAACCTTTACCCTCATTTTATAGTTGAGGAAACAGGCTTAGGGAGTAAGTCCCCGTGAGAGTTCGTACAACTAGTAGGTTGTGGAACTGGGATTGAAACCAGGTTTTCTGATCCCAGAACATACCCTTTTCCCACCCCACCCTGTTGCCTCTGCATTGGCTGGACTGGTTTATAGCTCTTCCTGTTTTGAGTTTTGGTTTGGCCAATTAAAGCTATATACTGGGGAGTGGTGGTGGTGGGATGCACTGGCAGACTGGGATTGACATATATACACTAGTATGTATAAAGTAGGTAACTAATAAGAACCTGCTGTATAAATAAAATAAAATTCAAAAAAAATGAAATAAATAAATAAAGCTATATACTGAGGCAACACAAGAATGAAACTTACTCTTGTGCTACTGCCAATCATTTATACCATATAGAAGGACTGGTGATAATGTGTTCCTGTAAAAATTATGGTTGAAATGATCTGAATATGCAGGAAGGTACTTTGTGCCAGGAATTCAGGCTGTAGGAGGTAAGAAGGAGGAAGAAAATTCTGTAAACTGCTTGTGCTCAGCCCTCCCGAGGAAACTAGATTTAACTTCAGTTTAGATTTTATGAGCAGATTTATGTACTCAGAAATATTCTCCCATTCCCCTTAACAAACAGAATAACAGAAATAAAAGACCTAAAGTTATTACTCAGTATCTGAGACATAGGAGTATTAATGAGAACTGTGGACAGTCTAGAGAGAACAAAGGAGAGGGAAAAAAGAATTAAAGGTTAGAAAGCTGGACTTCTGAGAAAAGGTTAAAAGCATTGGGATTACTTAACCTGCAAAAGTGAAAGAGGAACAAGGTGATAAATAACTCTCTGCAGATGAATTGTGGTTGTTTTTACCAGTCAGTACTTAATGAGTGACTTGTACACTGAGCATTATACCAAATATTTTAGGGGAATGATAAATAGCTCATAGTTTCAGGGATCTTCAAATTTAATTGAGTGGTTACAACACATATATACCTCGGAAATATGTGTATATTTCCCAAAATTTATAGAAAGATTTAGAGAACTGTTACTCAAGACCAAAGGCAGCCAACTTGGAAGAAATGGTTAGGGAGGAAGGCGTTGTCTAGGGGACTTGGGGACTGACAGAGGAGTTGGTGAAGACATTTAGAGAATGTGTCATTGTCAGGTTGTGTTTTACACAATTATATAAATTAATACATAATTATAAATAAATATCAACGTATAACATCAGTGAAAAGATGACTACATGGTCAAAAGAGTTTGGGAAATTCTGAGTTAAACAAATGAAACCATTTCCTTTAATGCAGATAATTTGGTGCCTTTAAAATGCTTATGTGCATTGTCAGTTTCCAAAAGGCAATTTATTTGGAGACAGACCCAACTCTCACTTGTTGGAAGGGCTGGTAGAAAGGGAAACTAGTATTGCTTTAGGATGTATTTTGGGAAATGCTGCCGTATTATTTGGTAAGGTAGACTTTATAACCCTCAGACAAAACATGCATTTCATTGAGAGACTTTAAAGAGAAGACCACTCGAGTAGATTGAGGGTGTCTCACAATAAGAAATTATTTCAAAATTGATTCCAGCAAGGAGGATAAAGGGGAAGCAAGTGAAAAATGGAGTGACTATGGACAAAGCAAGCTAATAAGCACCAAATATCAAACAGATGGAAGATACGTACTCAACAATGAAAGGGTATCCAGGACGAATAAGGATGTGTATGAACAGTGTCAGGAATTGGCTGATTGTTGGCAAAAATACTAAAAACACCAAAAATAACTGGTAAAAATGGTAAAGAATGCAAGTAAGGCCTAACCTAGGTCGTTGCTCAAGGTGACTAGCACCAAATCCTTGACCGCCGGAGAAGGGAGAGAACCTTTCAACTCATAGTTCAATACCAATTTGTTTTTCTTTTTTTCCTTTTTTGTCAAGGAGAATGATTTTCATTGTGAGAAGAACAAAATAAATATTGGTAAGAGGAAATAGACATTCAAATAGGAGACTGCTCTAAATGAGTTTGTACGCCAACCCAGAAATGTTATACTTCAGGGTACTCAGAGAATTTGCAGGTGGGATTTATTTAACTACTGTTGAGCTTTAAAAGATTATGGCAATATGGCAAATAGGAAGAGCACCAGAAGACAGAAGGTAGGCAAATGTAGTACCGCATTCCAAAAAGGGAGAAGGGGGGGAAATATAGTTTGTAACCTATAAATTAGTGGTCTTGGCATTGGTCTTGGGCAGTTTTCCAGGTTATAGCATTTTAAGTTTGTTTTATCAGCATTTAGCAAGAAGTAGTGATCACTGGAAGGTAGTAAGAAATCATTTCAGACATATTTTCTTTTCAGAAAGAGTAACAAGTTTGTTAGATCGAGGAAATGTTATAGACATAATGTATTCGGATTCCATGAAGCATTTTATGAAGCCGCATGTGATACCTTCTAAAATTGGTGGATTTGTAACCAAATGATCACTATCCTCAGAAGAGGGCTTTGATAGCAGGTCATGAGGATTCTGTCTTTGGTCTTGACCTAGTCTACTGTGGTTCAGGTGCCTAGATTACGACATTGATGGCATGCATCTTTGGTGTACCTGTAAGGAACTGGAGGGAGAGTGAATGTTTGGTGACAACTTGAAGCAATGGGGGAGATTACATTAGGTATAATATAATAGACATAATTGGCAAACCTTACATTAGGTAGAAAAACAACTCCATCCATTCATGATAGATTTGACAAGACTTTAACAGTAGCACATGCAAAAAAGAAATATGATTTTCGTTAACTGTGAATGCACAGCAGGTAACAGTGGATCATGGCTGCCCCCAAATGCAATTACAGTCTTAGGCTGCCTAATAGAAATCATATCTCTAGATTGATGAAGCTGATAGTTACTTCTTTCTAGGTACTTGCCAGATCTCTGCTGGAGTATTATGTTGTGTTCTGATCATTTTATTATACGACAGACTAGTTGTGGTTTGGGAGAAATTATTCAGCATGGTAATGGGATTTAAAATCATGTCTCATGCAGGAGAGTAGTTCTAGACTTAAAGAAAATTCTTAAAGAGGAAAGCTTTGTCCTTAGATATTTGTTGTGGTGTGATACAGGAAAAAAAAAACTTAGACTTTATAAAACATTACTGTAAGGGAAGGGGGTGGTGGTGGGATGAATTGGGAGATTGGGATTGACATATATACACTAATATGTATAAAATAGATAACTAATAAGAACCTGCTGTATAAAAAATAAAATAAAATTCAAATATTAAAAAAAAGATAAAGAAGAAATTACAAACTGTATTACCCCACCATTTTGCATGTCCTTACATTGCATTTCCACATATTTATATATGTACATACTGTATCTTGAAGATAAAGCTTGGATCCTACTCTACAAAAAAAAAAAATATATGTATATATATATATATATATATGTATAACAGAGTCACTTTGCTGTACAGAAGAAATTAACTCAACATTGTAAATCAACTATACATCAATAAAATTAAAAAAAAATAAACTCTCATTTTCCTTCCATGGAATTTCATTGAAAACAACCCCTCCCAACTTAAAAACAAACAAACAAAAATTACTGTAAGAAAGTTGCACTAATCCCAAACAAATTCTAAGAATTGCAGAGATTGGTTTAATCTCAGCATAAATATTTTTGGCAGTTGGAGTCTTCCCTTTATGGGCTGCTTTCAGTGGAATTGAGTTACCTCCCTATTGCTAGAGCTCTTCTTTAGATGGAGACCTCAGGCTTCTATTTTTGGAACGTTGTAAAGGAAATGTGGGGTTAGGGAGGTACTTTGGGTGACTTCTAGGGAAAAAAGCCCTTTCAGCTTTAAATTCCATGATTCCTTGCTTAATATGGAGTATGGATAAATTACATGGGTAATAAAGGGACATGACTCGAGGAACAGCTTGTTCTTGGAGGGAAGTATCAGAGACGCCACTTCCAAGGAGATGAACGTTGAACCAGTTTTATAGAAAATGACTGGGCAAAATTGGTGCAATAGAAGAATAGTTTTATTTATAACTGTTGGATTTTCCTGTGTGAAGAGAGTAATCTGCCAGTGAAGAATGCCCTTGGTGACTTCAAAGGCAAGTTTTATGTATACCTTATATATCATGTATATGTGTAATAAATATTTTATGTTATATATAATAAAATAAATATGTAATATAATAAACATATATAATAAAATAAAATTCCTAATGTTCTTACGTAGCAAAATGAAAAGTTAGAAATGCTAAAAAGTTCTCTCAGCTAATATATATATTATATATATATATTTATGTTTTAAAATATATATGTCTCCTAAGAGAAAGGAAAGCAGGAAGGGGATAATCTCAGGAAAAAAATTATCTGCCAAAGAAAAAGGAGCAAAGGGACTTGTCACTGACATAAACAAAGAAATATAAACACATTTCCTGCAAGAGTATGTGCTATTGTGTTATTTTCCTTGTTTCATCTGGCACTGGCACTATTCTGCAGGCCAGAAGTTGGGTCTACAAATTGATTTAGTCAGATCCTTTGAGGGGAAGTCTGAGGAATTTAAGACTTGTGTTCGTGAGCATTGTCTATGTTATACTGTATAACAATTTCAGAAGCTCACTGGTCTACCATAGCAAGCACTTACTTTTCACTCATATTACCTGAAGGCTGCATGTTAGCTGCTGTGGCTCTTCTTCATATTTCAGACTGGCTTCAGATCTCTCTGATTCATGCCCTTCTTATGGTACAGGAGCAAGAGAGGCTAAGCAAAACTGCAATTTTGTATAAAGCTTGTGCTCAAAAGTGGCATATATTATATCCATTCATGTGCCATTGGCCAAAGTAAATCACATGTCCAGACTCACATCAATGGGGTTGAGAAGTATACTTATGGGGGGAGAAGTGTGTGTGTGTGTGTGTGTTTATGAGAGGAAAGAGATATTTGTGAACAATATACAGCACAATAGAGTCATTTTGGAAGTTCTTAGTTTGGAGACTGGCGTGATGAAATCTAAGAAGACAGTGTTCTCAGCAATAGGTAGTATCAGTTGTGGCCGAGATCATTGAAAACAGGAAGAGTAACTATTCAATAGAATAGCTTGTTTCTTCTCCTGACTCTGTAACTTCCACCCAACTACCAGCATCCTAGTGACAAAATTTTAGAATTAGTTAACGTCATGATGTCTGTCTTGGTACCGCATGCCACATTATAATCGTTGTTCAAGTCCTGGATGCCTTCTTCACTTTTAATTGCTCTTTTGTCACCAAATCACCCATAGATTTTGCTAGTCAATACTGTGGAAGAATATTCAGCAGTAAAAAGAAACAGAATATTAAAACATGCAGCAACATGAATGAATCTCAGAATTGTCATGCTATATGAAAGTAGTCAAACACAGAAGACTACGAACTATATGAACACTTTCATATGAAATTCAAGAAAAGGCAAAACTCTGGTGACAAAATCAGATCAGTGGCCTGGGGCTAGAGGTCAGGGGCAGGAATCAATTGCAAATGGGAAATAAGGAAGCTTTTTAGGGGGATAGAAATGTTCTATATCTTGATCGTGGTGGGATATACATCAAACCGCATACCCAAAATAGGTGAATTTTATTGAATAAAATTATACTTCAGTAAAACTGGAGGAAATAAAAAATTGACCTGGCCAGAAGAATGAAGATGAGCTTTCATTTTAGAAAACCAAGTGGAAAAAAAAAGGAAGAAAACAATCAATAATTCTTTCCATAAATCTTTGAACTTTGTGTGCCTCTGTGTTGTAGGAAGAACTTGAAACAGCCAGGAAGTTTCTGTATTATGAAATGGGCTATAAATCTCGATCAGAACAGTTAACAGATCACTCTGAAATTAGCCTACTGCCTTCGGACATTGACAGGTACTTCTAATAAGTTTCTGTATCTCTCTTTTTTTGTCTTCACTTATCTAAGTATATTTTTCCATTATTCAATGTTGTGTTCCAGGTACAAGAAGAGATTTCATAAGTTTGATGCAGACCAGAAAGGCTTTATTACCATTGTTGATGTTCAGCGTGTATTAGAGGTAATGTTTTTTTTTTGGTTCAACATCTTTGATAGCAGAAGAATGTAAAGATTATGCTAGATAATTTTTTTCTCATCTAGTGCTTTCTATAAGTAATATTTCTCTCTGAATTTTTGAAAGGCTGGTAACATTGATAAAGTGATACGCATAATTTCTAATGAAACTTCATTATTTTGTGCTTTCCTTTTACTTAGAGTATCAGTGTCCAAATGGATGAAAATACACTACATGAAATTCTGAATGAAGTAGATTTGAATAAAAATGGACAGGTCGAACTCAATGAGTTTTTGCAGGTGAGTTGTGGTGAAAGGAAACAAGTGTATTTGCTTTTTATCTATTGGTCATCAGTTTATATTCAGGAATGGATTTTGAAGTCCACACAGTTGTCACCTCATTCTGAAAAAGAAGAAAGCTTGAAGCCAGCAAAGGTTGATATGTCTGCCCTTAAGGATAAGGCTTTACGTGGTGCATGTTCTCTTGCTTTTTATAAGACACATTCTGTTGCGCTGGGCAATTTAGATTAAATCTAAGTTAATTATGGCTTAAAGGACTAAATCAGAAGTGTGCTTTATAAAGAGTATGCCGTGGGATGCCACCACCGGACCCTTCTTTACTTCTAATGTGGAAAGTATATTTTTAATCGAGGAAGTTTAAAGAAATCAGAGTTGTATTCATTTGAGAATCATATTCACTTGAGAACCCAACATGCGATGATTATATTCTTACATTAGAATGAACCTGAAAAGCAAAAGAAAGGAAACCTATATTCCTGGGTCAAGACCACGTAATTCAAGCATTTCTATTTCTAATTTTCCACTTACTCAAGGCTCAGTTGTTTAATCATAACCAGGAAGGAAGTAAATTTTGTTACTTTAACTTCATACTGGATGCTACACATCATTCCTAAAAGTTCCTTAAAAGAAAGAAACTCAACAAACCCATACATTATTTGTAACTGTCCACAGGACTCTGCTCTTACGAAGAATGTATTGGTTTCCAAGCAGCCAGGTTTTTTCCGTACTGCTTCTTGGGCAGGTATTTCAAATGAATGCCAGGTCTTGCTTGCACCATGGCAATGATGAATGCTGAACATGAAATAAATTAATGCTGGGGATTTTGGTCAATGTCAGCCCTTTCTTCACTGTGTCAAGTTAAACAAACAAGATCAAGGCAAAGGAAATGGTAATTGTCTCTCTGGAGATGAGCTGCAGATAAGAGCATTGTTGAATCTAAATGCAGAAAATTTTCACAGGTTGTGTCCAGCATTACAAAAAAGAATGTTTAGTTCTTTAGCTTACTGTTTAACTAAGTGGACGTTTGAAATTGAGTTTAAAACGTATGCTTGGGAATAAAAAACCATTTCATACATTTTTTGTCTGTTTTTTTCTGTGAGAAAATTTTTTTTGTCTGTCTCAGGATTTTAGAAAACTCTTCTTAAGATAAATAGTTAATGCTTCATTTCATATACGTTGTAAATAAACAACAGCATTTAGGGTTCAAGGACCTGGGGTCTTAGAAACAATGAGTCTAATTTTATGGATATGCTATGTGGTTTGGGTGTTAAGTAATTTTGAGTGCAGTAGAGTTAAACACGTAGAAAATAATTTAAACCATCTGCAGGCTTTCTTGTAGAGTCTTTTTAATAATTGAGTATTTCTTGTCCAATTCTAAATGAAAGAGATCATTCATGCTTCTACTAAGTACAAATATACAGTGTAATTTTCAACTTAAAAACGCTGACAATATTTCTTATGAGATATATTTACACCCAAATACTATTTTCTTCTCGTAATATGGTTTCAAGATACATGTAATGTTTGAAGAAGACTTTGAGTTTTTAAAGGCTGGTACATCGCACAATGTTTATGGATAAAGAAAAAAAACTCCAGCTCTCTCAGTTTTGTTAGCGCTGATAAACTTTGAAAGTCTTTATGGAATCAGAGGCAAGACGATAAACCATCAATTGTTCCATCTGTAGATGTCAGCATTCTTTGTTACACCATTCATCAGATGCAAAGTATGTTTTCAGGGTTTTATTTTATTTTTCATAAAATATTTTCCTTCTCTGAAGATTTAGCGCCCATGTTTATCCCATTAAACACCATTTTGAATATAGACTTTTTTTTAATAATCCTCATGGAAGGATCTCTATAGATACTGTATGGTTACATGACTTTATTTTTAGGTTTGGGCTCTAATGACACTTCTGCATGTAGGAGTCCATCTCTAATAAGCAATAGCTTGTGAAACAGCTTTTAATAAGGTCATGAAATTCTGATCCAGCCCCTTGGCAGATGCCTCTGACCCTTATTCAGAGTCTTTTTTAAGAAATGTATTTCTTTAGGCTAAAAACTATAACCCTAAAAATATTTTGAGGATTTACAGATATATATATATTTCTGATGAATGACTAAATCAGTTCTTTAAAAAAACAAATAGATAACAAAGATTGAGGAAGTGAGATCAAGAAAATAGTAAAAACCACATCAACTTGAATAGGAAAAAAAAAAAATTCCCCGTGCTGATAATTGCACAGTGCCTTCCAGATTAAAGGCGTTTGCCTGCTGACTGCATGTAATTTCAAGACTAATTCTGATTTTATCCACTGGATAAAAATGAATTAGCTAAAATCTGGGCTGTGGAGTGCTTTTAATTCTTAAGGTGGATCTCTGGGTCCATTTTCAAGGACTTAAATGTAAATTACTTTAAAAAGTCTTTAAGGAATTTGGATTTGGGGGACTTGAAGTTGTCAAGTACAGTAACACTAAAAAAGAGTAGTTAAATATAGGTCACGGTTTGTCTTTGTTCAATCCCTGAGATTCCCTTTTCAGATTTAAAAATGGAATTAAAGATTCAATATTTGAGTTGCTCCAAAAAATATATGCTCTGAGCACATTAAGGGGCAAAAAGTGATGCATTCGATTTGCATTTAAAGGCAGGCTGATTCGCCAGATAGGTGTAGTTTTTGCAGCCGTGGCAAAATACCTGCCCCTTTCCCCCTTTTTGAAATCTTTGAAAACTGTACTCTTCTTAAGTGAGCTGTAGTACCTGCTGCGGTTTTCGACGGGGGCACTTAATTACCCCTGCCTGCTGCAAAGGTAACCATTAAAATGCCATGGAGAAGGGAGGAAGCTGGCTGGCCTTCTGAATCTGTTGCCTATTTTCTCTTTAAGCTGATGAGTGCTGTTCAAAAAGGAAGGGTGTCTGGAAGCCGGCTTGCTATACTCATGAAAACTGCAGAAGAGAACCTCGACAGAAGAGTTCCCATCCCCGTGGACCGAAGTTGTGGAGGACTGTGAGTCTGAGCAGTAAATCCACAGCCAATAAACAGGAACAACAAATAATCATGTATCAAACCAGAGATGACTTACACCGCTCTAAAACACTGGATATGGATAGCTGCCTTGTTTTAACACTGGGAAACATTCCAAAGCTTTAGGATGTCAATGTATACCCTTTATTTGTATTTGCCATTCAATCTAGCTTCTTAAAAGTGTATTTTATCTTTTTTTTCTCATTTTCAATGCACACTGGTTTAATGTTTTGCATTTATTCTGTGACCTGTTAGACTGGACATGCTCCCTTTTTGTTTGTTTATTCATTTAGTCTAAGTCAGTTTTAGAGGCAGAATATTTTGGCAGAAATTGAAAAAAGAAGCTGGAAATATTTCATGATTTGCACAAAGCTCTGGACGTTAAGCTTGTTGATAGTATTTGTTCTTAAAAGAAATTGAGTGGGGTGGGACCTATTAAAACGATAGTGTTTCTGGAGACCCCTCAGCCCCTTCTTCCTCCAGCTTGTCTGCCTTCCTCATCCAGACTTTATAGCTAGAGCATGACTGGCAAAACTGGAGAAGGAAGAAAAAGTTTAGATCTGGTTATAGGAGCAAATCTCAGAGAAACTCTGAAGGCTTCCAGAATCACAGGTACAAGATATAAGGATAGCATTGACATTTGCTGGGAGTTACAGTGATAGTTTCATCTCAGCAATTCATTTTTTTTTCCCCAGTCACTGCTGGTTTTTCTTTGACTATTACAGTTGCCAGGAAGATCCTTGCTTTTCTTACTTTAAAACCAGCATTTAAGTGGCAAGTTGGATACATTGGCATGGGACTAAATTTCTCAAATCTTTACAGTAGTAATAAATTTAAGGATTAAAAACCTGTGTTTATATATCCACATATTATAGCACAGTTTTCAATCCCCAAATCCTAGATCTTGGAGCATGTGATACTGTCAAACATGACCTATTTTGCTCAGGTTATTGCATCATTTGGGGGAGTATTTGTAAATGGATAGTAAAAGAGGATAGGAATAGCCTTTAGTTAACTTTAGTTACAATTATAAAAAGCCACAAACTTGCAGTGTTCAAGGTCATTTTAATTGCTTAAAGCCTTTCTCCTTCTGTACTCAACAGAAAAGTTCTCAATCAAACAAAAAGAAATAGAGAAAACCACACTCAGCACACACACACGCATTCCCCCATCATACACATACACACTCACAGAAAGACAAAACAAGACAAAAAAATCAATCTGCCCATACCACTCTCTATACACTACCAAATGTAAAATAGATAGCTAGTGGGCAGCAGCCACATAGCACAGGGAGATGAGCTCGGTGCTTTGTGACCACCTAGAGGGGTGGGATAGGGAGGGTGGGAGGGAGGTGCAAGAGGGAGGGGATATGGGGATATATGTATACGTATAGCTGATTCACATTGTTATAAAGCAGAAACTAACACACCATTGTAAAGCAATTTTAGTCCAATAAAAATGTTAAAAAAAATCAATCTGCCCAGAATTTAGTAAATATGTAATATACTGAATTTAAAGGGCCAATTTGGTATGCTTTTATAATAGTTTGGTGGCATTTTAGCCAGTCATCTGAATGTTTATTCATTGTGCTTCCTCTTGTGAAGTTAACTACCTACTTTTTTTTTTTTTAAGATCACGTTGTGTATGAAATAGGAAATGTGACCCTTTATTTAATGTCAGGTTTTCATTGTGCAGACTCGAGATCTTAATTTTTCAAACTGGTACATAAACACTTTTGTGCTATTATTTTGTGCTATTATTTCTATATATGTCAAATGTTGACAAATATTTCTATATATGTCAAATGTAGAATATCTTTATGCCTCATTCACGTGCGGTATGAGCCTGTCTGCCATAATACACACACTGGAGGTTCACTCACCTAAGCCCCTACCCCATCTCTGAAATAAACAGTGAAGATAGCACCTTAACTCATTTTGCTTTTAAATGAAGTTTAGACTTGCCACTTCCTAAAGGAAAACCTAAAACAGAGAAAGTGACCTCCCAGGTATCACTGTGAAGTTTTTTCTTTTAAGGTGTGAATTTTTTTTTTACACTGGTTTCTTCCTTCCTTTCTTCCTTCCTTCCTTCCCCCCTCCCTCCCTCCCTCCCTCCCTCTCTCTCTCTCTCTCTCTCTTTCTTTCTTTCTTTTTTAATAATAGAAGCACATGGCTTTGTAACTTAGTGTTTTTCTATCAAGACAATAACTTCACTGTTTAGAGCCCAGTGACCCTTAATAGATAGAAGAGCTGTCCTTTAAAACATCAGAGGTGATGTACCACAATACTGTACATTTGTGCTCTCTCTCTTTCTCTCTCTTCTTTTCTAGTTAAATCAAGACAACGATGACTTGTATCCTCGCTGAATCCATTACAGTAGGGACCAGGCTTATAACCTGACTGGCCTGGGCAGAGCTGTATTTGAAAAGAGGCCTTGTTTCTGCATGCTTTTTTATGAGTGAAGTTCCTTTAAGGACAAAGAAAAACGCACTTTTCTTCTTTTGAGCACATCTGCTTTTGCTTAAAATCTGCTAATTCTAAAACATACGCTCCTTCACCGATCCCAGAGACTCATCTTGGAAACGAGCTGGTTCCAAGTCTTTACTGTGAATAAAGCACCCCTGCATTTTTGTGTAAGTTCTTAATTAAACCTGTACAGCTTCTCTACCTGATTTCAGAAAAGGAGAGAAGAAATGGGGTGGGGGGGGAGGTGTGAGTGTGATTCAAAATCTATTCCAAGCACAAAAGAATTATTTTCTTTTTGTATAAACATGGTATCAGCTGATTCTGTTGGGGTGGGTGTGAGGTGTGTAGAGATTGTCTTTTATCAAGTGATTTAGTTAAAGAGGCTTTATTAAGGGGATTCAGGTGAAGGAACCCCCATCTGTGGTGGAGAGCTGGATGCTCCCTTCAGTAGCCCTTCCCACAGTCATAACAACAGTGATACCGCTGGATTATTTGTTAAGCCAGGGTTGTCTGCCTCATATCCTTCATGCTGCTGCAACATTCTTGCTTTCAATCAATTTCTACTGAGTGTAACTTTAGGATTTCTACTACTAAATGCATGCTCCCTATTTTGCTTTAGTTTCTAGCTTTGTTTTGTCTTTTTCAGAATATATGTAGCTTACTCCTTTGTACAACAGAAATTTCATTCTTTTCCTAAACATACTGTAAGAATGATCATTGATCTTATTTCCTTTTTTTATGTATTTGTAAAGATTTTTGGCATATGAATGTAATAATATTGAAGTCAACGATGCTAATAACTTGCACTGTTTTGCATCCTGTCAATCCTTTTTAGGGAGTAAAAGAGCCCTACTGTGCTTTTAAAGAATATCAAGTATAAACCCAGTACTGGAGTCGATATACACACTGCATGTTTTCATATATGGCATTTTTTATGTATTGTGTTGGGTTATTGTTCTAGATTGGACTCTTAAATACTATGTTTGAGGCTGGGTTGTCATTTTTATAACTGTCTTGGTGTTTTATCACCATTATTTATTACTCTTGATATACAGAATGAGCTGCATGCATTTATAGAGCAATAAGAGGATGTACTTAATGTGCCTTGTTTTTAACTGAATAAGAACTGAAAGCATGAATCAATAAAACTGATTAAAATGGGCCATTTACTGGCATTTTGATGTTACTTGCAGTCAGAGAAATAACTTTGATTACTGTTGAAGTTTAAAAAGTTTGAAAATATCTTCACAAACTGTATTTTTAATTGCACTCACACATTAATTATTTTCACTTGCAATTTTGTAATTTTATCTCAAAAGTGAATCCCTGCATAGACCAATGCAATTTTATGAGACTGCCAGGTTTATTTGTATTAATTTGTTGCTGGAGGCTTTAGGGCACGACTTCTGTATCTGTGCAATCCTATTTTAAAATTACATTCATCCTACTCAACTCTGTTTAATTTTTTTTTTTCCTTTTTTGCTTTTTTTTTTTTTTTTGTCAAGCAGAGCCTTTCAGCCTCAGCGTTTGCAGGCACACTGATGAATTTTATCATAAGTAAAATCAATAGAAATGAATGGGAAAGATTACATAATCCATTTTGATCATCTTACATGTCAAGTTAGTGTAGGGTTGCCAAGTGTTGATAAATGCTCTGACAGAAAAAATGCTATATATTTTCATTGTCAGTAAATCAGTAAAGCTGTTACCAGTTTTAACACAAATTTTATAATGCCTATGTTATTTTATATGTTTTAATTTACACATGTATATGGAACATCGTCTCCATTTGTGGTTTAGAAGCGCTGCCTCTTGGTTTTGCGTGCTCAAAGGCCTGTGTGAGCTTCTGAAGTTTCTTTGAAATTGTATAGAATAACCCAGAGAACTGGCCCCCAGACAGACTTGGAACAATGAACTGTTTGTTCAATGCCTGGAAAAAAATATATAGCAGCTCAAAACATTGTTCATTGATTTAGCTTATCAAATTTGATAGCACTTTAAAATTTGTCCACATAAAATTTGTCAAAATACATTGCTGCCAGTTTTCAAAATTTATGGTAATGAATTTATGGTAATCAAAGAAAGAGAAATGGATACTCACATCGACATTTTGCAGTCTTGGTCAACACTGCATTATCATCGGTGGCAGATTTCACTTGATGACATTTGACTTAGGAAGGAAACAGACCACAGAAGTTTTAAATTGTTCTGGCACCCTCATAACAAGAGTATTTCTGTATAGGAGATGGAGTTGATGAGCCTTCCGTGCTTGTACTTTGTATTTTAGGTGTCTAATTAGCTACCACACTTGTGAAATACGTGCACACAAGGTGAGGTATGTGAGCCATGATGACACCAGAGATAGTCCTGCAGGTCCTGTGCTAAGGAGGCGGTGGGGCCTTATCAAAAATCAATAAATACCCTGGCATTCTGTTAAATGCTTGATCCAGAATAGTAAAATTTATTTGATCTAAACAAAATACCACTTTTGCGAAAGGATCAGGGCTATCTTCATTCTCCACATGCGGCATCGAATTGCGTCGCTTAGCAAACCGTACCATCGGTTCCCTGTTAGTTCCCCACATTCACACTGGGGTTGTTTGCAACTATGTCGGTTAAGGTGCGCATCCTGTAGTCGTAGATAATATATCATGTTTCAGTGGAAGAGACGGGAGGATTGAGTGTCACTTGGATAGTAGAGCATGGCACGTGGTACAACTGGTTCCACCCGCTTCTGAGCGCTTCAAGCCCACCTTGTTGTGTCTGAAGCAGAATCTGCTCTCATTCTCCAGGTACAGTGACTCCTGTAGAGCCCGGGCTTGCTCCTTCGCTGGCTGCTAGCTTTCCTTCGGTGTGGTGTTTCAAGGAGTTGGGAAGTGGAAAAGTATTTTTTTTCCTTTTCTTTTGGCCTTGGTGCCTATTAAAAAACAGTTTAGGTAAAGGAGAATCTTGAATGGGAGGTTGGTTTTTCTTCATGGTCATAGGATTTCTTTATCCAACCTCATACTATAAAACTGGCTCTAACTTTTTGGTGATTTCTTTTAAAAATCTAATGTAGGCATATCTGATTTTGATTTAAAAGCTACCTTCCTCTGTTTGTCTAAGCGATGTAAATGTAATGAGTCGATCAACATATCACTTTCCTTTAACCTGACCTTAACGCCCTCTTTTAAGCAAGCAGTTTCCTCTCCACTCCCTCCTTCCTTCAAAGGTCTTAGAGTAAATAGCTGCTGCTTCTCCCTTTTAATTTGTTGCTTGTTAGATTTTCTCTTCTTTGCTTAAAATCAATTTTTTTTTTGTTTTTCATCGCCATCATTAATTGATTTACAATTCATTTTTATGCATACAGAGTTTTTCCTATCCAAGTTAAGAAGCTGTAAATCTTAGATCCGTTGAAATGACAGTGAGAAATATTTCATTTTATCCCATGAATCATTTGCCATCCTTATTGCAGAAAAATGACAAAATTATGGTGTACCATGTTTTCATAAATTACTCTGCCCTCCCTACCCCCCGCACCCTCGGCCCCAGTTCATTTCATTATTTGTTTGGAAAGACTGTAAGAGTCAGAATGCAGACACTTGTGGTAAACAATTCTGATTTTACAGCAGGCTAATCAAAATTGCATAACATAACAAATTAATTCCTCTGGTACTGTGAAGAATTTAATTCACATACAAAATATATCATCTGTTTTATAACTCAAAAATAGCTTGATATTAAAGTACATTCTGTGATTTGCTAGTCTAACAAAAGGAGAAGAGTGCCAAATTCTTTAAATAATGTATATAATTTTCATTGGGTTTCATATGTCAAAGTAGTCATTTATGTCCTGAAAGGTGTGTGCTTTGCACTGTGTTTGAACACTATTAAAAAATCATGGCTTCTTCCAAAAAGGACGAATCATAGGTTTGCATTTCACATATGACCTGGAATGAAATATCTTATATGGAGACTCCCTCCTCCTGCCCTTAGTAATATCCTCAAAAGTAACGATTAACATATTTCTAAAGATAAATATTTTTTAAAAAGCAGTGAATGAAAGCAGTTCCTATAATGTTATAACATTGCCAAATGAACAGATTTGTCTGTGGCTTTTCATCTCTATTTTATTATCAGATCTTTTAAGGAACCCTGGTCAGTTAGTTATACAATTGAAAAAGTCAAGTTTATCCTGATAAATATATTCGTCATAGTGAGCTGCTAAACTGTTTTCAAAATGGGCCATTTTTTAAATGGAGCTTATCCAGCTTGATCCATGCTTTAAGCAGCACTGAACCATTAAATAAAAACCTGGGACAAAAATGCCTTTGAAAAGGGTTAATTAGCTTTAATATTGATTTATTCCGTATAGAAGCTAATAGACTAGAACATTTATTTCTGTTTTGGATCATTAAAAACTGGCTTTCGTTCTTGAACAATTTGTTTCTAATAAATAAAAATTAGACCAATTAGAGTAGTTTGAGTATAACCTACAATACATGATGCACTTTTTAAGAAAACAAAAACGGGATCACTTATTTCACAATTCATTGCCATTCCATCAGACACACGGTCCGCAAAATACGAGATCATTAAGCTCAAGACAGAAGTGTTTCTACTTTAACCCCAAAAAGGGAGAGGGGGTTAATGTAGGACAGAAAACTCCCTAAAGCTAAATTGGCACATGCTGTTCCTGGCGTTGCTTTTCTCTAACACTAGGATTTGCTCCCATCTTCTCCATTCATTGGCTTTACCCTTGGAAAATATTACTGCATTGAAAAAGTTTACACCCGGCCAAGGTGCTTGCCTATCTGCAGGGGATACCGTCCTTGCTGTGCTGAGTTTTTGTTCTAATGCTGCCCTCTAATGGATACCAAATTATTTCATTAGACCCAGAACAAAAGTAAATTTTCCGCTTCTTCGAGCTCCTCCTGCCCTAGCCCATCACACTCTGAAATTGTGAGCTGATCATTTTTCCTCCTGCACAAGTGTTGGTGCAGGAGACATTCATGAAGGTTGCATGGAGTCACCCCGGCCAAAGTTGCATTCCTCTTCCGGGCAGTAGCGGGGCAGCCATGCTGATTTGTGCTCTATCAAACTTTCCTTTTTTCTCAGCCAGCAGTTGAAAAGAATTGATGTTCTGGGGGGACTTAAAAATGAGGAATTAAAACAGTGTAAGTGCTGTATTAAGATGATATGCTGTATGTTTTATCAGCCACTGGCACCTAGTTCAAAAGACAAAAAATTTAGCAGCAGTGGTTTGGGAATAGGCCTGTGCATGGGGTGGATATCAAATTCATACGTGAAGAATATCAGCACTTTTCACATGCTGCTTCCTGACACCCATTGCTAGAGCTGAAAACTATCTCTATTGTCCAGTTTGATTGCTTGAATCAAACTGATTTACAGCAAATCCATCTGAGCTTTGATAAATCTATTACAGTTTCATTTCACTGATTTCATTAACGTGAATAAAACCAGCCATGCTTTCTGCATAACTGCCTTTTAATGGCTTGGCCCTGTCACCTGCCTGAATATTAATCCCCCTGACTTATTGCTCCACAGAGGGAATGAGTAATGGGTATTTGAATGTGATCAGCACAGTACAATGCAATTAAGGAAGCAGTACTGTTCTGTGCCTTTAATCCTGAACTAATTTGAATTGCAGTTTGATAGCACAGTGAATCCTGCATAATTATGTAGGGTGCATATTAAACTCTGTGACAAACCGGAGAAGCTTTTAACCATCACAGCTATGGTAGACAGGGGAAGGCCAGAGGCAGAGAGCCCACTATTGGACTGAGGGCTCAATTAATAGAAAACCTTCAGCAGGGAAAGCTTAGAGAGCAACAGATCTTGGAACACAAAGTGTTGACTTGTTTTAAATCGATTTTATTTTACTAGGATTTGGGCTTTCAGGGTTTCCTTTGAGTTTTCAAGGTAGCAAGGGGGAAAACTATTCCCTGACTAAACTTTGTATTCTCTCAGTGCGTCCAGCAGTTAGAAAACAGCAGCCGTAATAATTTGCAGCTTCTTAGCCTCTTAAGTATCCAGTTATTTGGTCCTCTACAGTTCCACAAATGGTGCAGTCAGATCAGGACCAAAACTTAGAATTGGTGAGCTGGAAAAAAAAAATGCATTCACACACACACATGCACACACACACACACACACACGTAAAACTGTTTAGAATGTTTCCACTTAACATATCCTCTTTCTCCCGGAGTTTGAAAATCATTTTATCAGAAGTCAGGCTTCCCTGAAACGTACATATTATATGATGGTCGATTATTTACTGGGCTATATAGATGTTTTTTACTGCTATACAGATGTTTTATGAGTGCTAGGGATTTTTAAAAAACCGTTAAAACAACATAACACAAATATTCTGTATACTTTGGGTCTTTTGTGAATCTACTGGCAAGTGATTTGCATGATGACTTAAGAGTTTGTTTGGTTTTAATCCAAAATATAACTCCTGGCTGTTGCAGAAAATGAAGGGTCAGAAATAAAGACAATATCACCCCTACCTTGTGGTCCTCCTTGCTATAGTTAGTATCACATCTGAGTAAAAACAAGAAAATGAGATGTATTAACTTATGTCCCAAGTTGGTCCTGCAATGGGATATAACCATAAAAGGTCAGAAATGACTAATTTTCTGCTGTTAGGGCATTTAAGGTAAACAATCAATATCATACTTTTAATGCACATTATTATCCAAATAAAAATGACACCTTGATTCTATTGAACTATTTTTATGTAGTACTCTAACGTCACTTTGCCACAGCAGCTCTGATACTTAAATGCTTTGTGGATGGAATAGAAAATAATAAATAAGGAGGTGGCTTTTACTTAAATAGTAGGAGGCAGGACAATTACATTCAGAGGAAACGTGTGCTGGAAAAAAAACCCAGAACTGTTTTTACTACAATCCATTCAATGCTTGTTTAAACTTCGGAGTTTATTTTTGTGTCACGTAATTTATTTATTGATACAGGTGATGGCTGATACACTTACTGAAGTTTTAGGAAATTTGGGTACATGGAGATGTATGTTGAGTAAAATGCTAGCACTATATATTCTAAAATAATAAATACATGAAGAGGTATTTTTTGCTATCCAATTGGGAATGTAGATTTAATCTGACAAATTGTTATCCAAAATAAACTAAATGTAAAATGCATCAACTAAAATGAAGTTGGGGGAGGAGTGACTTCCCTAAGGGTGTACAATAATATTAGCAGGATTACAGACCTTTAATTTTTTCAATCTAATTGAATCCAATAGAATTACTGTAGATTCTTAAGAGTCACCATATCCTGCTGGGCTACTCTAATCTAAATATTGCTAGTTAACCTTGTTTTTGAAAAATACATTGGAAAAAGCTAAATTGAGCCTCTTTCCATAATCAGTTTACATTATGTCGCACACTAACTGTTGATTACATTTTCCAGAGATGGATTATTTCCCTTATGCTACCTGAAATGATTTTTTCAACAATAGTATTCAACTCTGGTTTAAATAAAATAATTTTGTTTTATAGCCTCAAAAAAACATAAATCATACGTGAGAACAGATAAAAGTATAAAGAAACTGGAAAGAAAAGCACCCTAGAATTAACATGAAAACACTTTCTGGGAGACTGTTTTTTGTAAATCAAAGCAAGGAATTGAATATATGGCACTCCAAAAAAATGAAGTATTTGAAAGCTGTGCAAAATGCAGCATACGTTCTGTTACTGAAACTGCTGTAAGTCAATAAAAAAATACAGATTATGTTTCAAATCATACTTTCAAGAGTTTAGCCTTTGATTTATGTATCTTACGAGGTTACTTTTGCATAAGGAAATATTAATCTAATTTTATGGGTATTTTACAAAGACTTCTGAGATGCTCACTTTATTTCATTCATTTATGTTAAAAATATAACAATAAATATTACAAGCCCATTGGTGCTGTTGGCCACATTAAAAAAAAACCTCCTAACGATCTTTGTTCACTTATCTATTTAGAGTTTTCTTTTAAAAGAGTTAATTATGGCTCCTCCTTTGTAGCAGGACAAGTAGTTTTTATTAATCCAGCACTATGAAAATAAGTATAAAAAACACTACTTTACCCTTACCTCCACCTTCCCCCACCCTCATTATTGTTGTTGTTGTTGTTTTTTAATCATAAAACAATTCTAGGCAGCAAGAGTAGTATGTTGCTTGGGCTCAGGCTGGGCTGTTAGCTAAATTAAGCCATTGTGACTCAAAATCCTCCTTTAATAAGGTTCATGCTGTCTACAACTTCATCATTTTCTGCTGAATGATAATTACTTTATTCAATCATGTTCAAGGTTTTAGTGAAAGCTAGCATTGATTGATTAACTTCAATTACCATGCTTACATTTGCATAGATAAAAACTGCTTTTCAATTTGTGAGTGGCACGCCAGTGGAAACCCTGCGCTGATATTTGCATTTCAATGTGAACAGTGAAGAATAAAGGTGGAAGAGAGGTCTGATCAGTGCTAAGCCCTTTCTGCTTCAGTGCTTAAGCATTTTTCCATAAACACTCTTGTTATGATGTTAGTTTGTTCAAACCACTCTGAGGTAACTGATGGAGGCTCCTGTTTACAAGCTTTCCTGACAATTGAACAGTATGGATTAGGGGGAAGGGACTCCCATAGTAGCTTGCAGGCCGGCCACCAAGTTAAAGAAGAATGAAAGCCCTTCCTGTAGCTGTCACAGAAACTCCCAAATGCCGGCAATGCTTTGAAGATCAATCTCGTCTGCGGCCGATTGGCTCTAACCTGGGCTGACTTTACAATAGCTGGTGCTTTTTCCCTGGAGCAATCTGCTGGTCCCAGACCAAATGTTGAGCTTTTATCAGTCCGATTTTCTGTTCAAATGCAAGGGATGGTCCAAAGTGAAATGAATAAGTCCTTTTCATTCTTACCAAGTAGGCCCATAACAAATACTGCGTTATACTAGATTCATTGGATGTTATCATCTTGAATAGTTTGAGTAATCTGATTTTTAGCATGTGTCTAAGACAAGGACTGCCTTGGTTTCCTTACGCTTTGGTGGTTCAGAGATACAGAAGTTTGGTGTAGTTTTCTTTGCCTTTTCTGCATATCACAGTTTAATCAGGACCATAGTATTCTTTTTTTTTTTTTTTTTTGCGGTACGCGGGCCTCTCACTGTTGTGGCCTCTCCCGTTGCGGGTCACAGGCTCCGGACGCGCAGGCTCAGCGGCCATGGCTCACGGGCCCAGCCGCTCCGCGGCATGTGGGATCTTCCCAGACCGGGGCACGAACCCGTGTCCCCTGCATCGGCAGGCGTACTCTCAACCCCAGGGAAGCCTGGGACCATAGTATTCTTACGCCAGTCCTGGGAAGTTCAGCCTTTATAAAATCACAAAAGCTCATAACCAGAGAGCTATTTCTTAAATCAGTTTGAGTCTCTTCTTTTTTTCTTCTACAAGATCGGCAACTAAATGGAACACTTTCTCAAAATAAGCTCAACAACTTTTTCTTGTGATTCTAAACAATTTTGACACACAGTGCACTCAATAAACCTTTTTGGTTGCGGTATCTCTGAACGCTAAAACTCCTAGAAACTCCAGGATGTTCTCACTCGAGGACTAGGTAGATTTCCCTAAAAAAGAATGTCCCTCTTTAGAGCTTTAGGACAAAGAAGTAATGCCACTGAAAATACACCTTCAGATCTAACTGCAGAGTTTACATGGACACCCAGGCTTCCATTAAGTAAACTTCAAAATGCATAGGAAATTGCTTATGCAGTTTACACTCTCTATACTAATGCATGTATTGTTTCGATGATGAAGTTTAAAATAATTTGAAGGCCAGATTGCATGTTGTTGCACAACATATTTTCTTTGCCAAATAAAAAAATCCCCTGGTGCTTCGTGTAAAATTTAAAGAATATTTAAAGATGGGATGAAGTATCATCTTCTGCCTAAATATTACTTGTCACTTTCAGATCTGGAGCTGTATGAAAATTATTTTTTAATTAAATTAGGGTATGCACTACAATGTTGCCCCAGTCTCCCCTCCTCAAGCTTGAAGAACCGAGAAGTGCTACTACATGCTTTATGCTTGAAGATGGGTCCTGTCCTTTTCATAGAGGCCCATGGTCCCAAACTAAAGTTTAGCACCAGGCAGATGGGCAGCTGTGCCTCCCCAAGGGGACAATCCGGCAATCATTGCCATTAATGTTGGCCTCCTTATAATAACAAAGGGAAGCCAGGCTCCTGAGATGGTAATTTCTGCCAAATGTGCAAATATTGCTTGTCAGTCCTGGGCTGATATGTTAAAGAGACAAGTCAAATTGGTCATTTCTCAATAAATAAGGTAATTAATAAATTTTAAAATTTCTTTATTAAAAAAGTTCCTTAGAATGCAAAAAGAATCAAGCAGAACTTAACAAAGCCATATTTGGATTGGCACTTGTGACAAATAAAGGATTCTTACTTCAACTAAAGTGTTTTTGTCCCACTGCTTGGGAAATGAGGATAGAGATGGTCGCATAGGATTAAAACAAGTAGATTTCACTAAGGATAAAGGCGTCATGATATGAAGACAATTTGGAGAGAAAGCTCAGATTCTTAAATATAATGGTAAAGATATGCCACCAATTCAAAGAGTTTGGCCTGAAATATTACCCATCAAAATGCACAGAACTTTCTTTGTAGTCAATTTTGTAACTGGCATGTGTAAGAATGCTATTTTGGAAAGTTAATTTTAGCAGGGTTGGATAATTAAGTGTAGAAAAACGAAGCAGTCTTGGAAGTCAGTGAAACTGTGTTGTCAAACCAGCACACGACACATATGAGCATAATAGCAGGCAGAAAACCCATTCCTGTAAGATTTTAAATGGGTAAAATGAATCACTAATACTTTTAAAAAGCTTAAAAACTTCATCTTAGTAGATGGGAGTGAGCAAATCACAGACACTGTTAAACGTCTGTGAGTTAAACAAATGGGAATTATGAAGTGCTGAGAACATGGATTTGAGGAAGTAGGGCTGAAAACGAGTAAATGGTCTAGGATTGACTATGTACTGAATAATTTTCACCCTGAAGACAATATACAGTAATTTGCCCTGTGAAGAACTAACCATTTTGTTATTTTTCTTAAACTGGTGATCTTTTATTAATTAATTAATTTATTTTTGCTGTGTTGGGTCTTCGTTTCTGTGCGAGGGCTTTCTCTAGTTGTGGCAAGCAGGGGCCACTCTTCATCGCGGTGCACGGGCCTCTCACTGTCGTGGCCTCTCTTGTTGCAGAGCACAGGCTCCAGACGCGCAGGCTCAGTAGTTGTGGCTCACGGGCTCTAGTTGCCCCGTGGCATGTGGGATCCTCCCAGACCAGGGCTCGAACCCGTGTCCCCTGCACTAGCAGGCAGATTCTCAACCACTGCGCCACCAGGGAAGCCCTAAACTGGTGATCTTTTAACATTTTAAATTTGGAAACACTCCAAAAAGTGAGCGCATCTATCTGTCTCGTTTGGCCCGTGATCTTCATTTCTTCCTCTCCAGTGCATTCTCAGTGGCTTCCTGGACTCAAAATCTTCTCCATAAAACACTTACAGCCTCATGGGCCACCCCATGACATGCCCCAGAGCTATCCAGAGGAGCTTTTCACTATTGAGGGTCAGAAGCATGAATTCCCATGTGTTTGTATAGCCACCATCTGAGTTTTGGAAGCTCTCTCTGGAAATCTAGGATTGGGGTTCACTAGAACCTTCCTCGTCCATTACTAGGTACCATCTTTTCTTCTGTCTCCAGTCATCTCCTCCTCCTCCCTTTGTTTCCATTTTTCTCCATTAGCAACTCTCCCTAGAAAGCTGCTCTCTTTACTGGCTAATTTTAAGTAATAGGGACCAGCTGTATTGGTGCAGAGCAATTTTTCTTTCTAAAGCGTCACAAGCTTAAAAAGTCCATCAAAGCCAGATATTTCCAGCTCTCTTCCAAACATTTAACATTTTACATGGTTATTTAAAGACGGAAATATTGCATTTAGAGACAAATATTCTCAAGGTTTTAGAGAAGCTTAATAATTCTCATAATTGAAACAAAGGAAAGCTTAAAAAATATCTGAGCGATGCCGTGGCAAGGGATGTAACACCTATAAATTGCTCAATATCCGGGTGAATTAAATAGCCACTGTAGATGGAAGTCATCCTAGAAAGGCCTCCGCACTCAAAGTCCAGTTACGTGGAAACGGAATAAAAATTCTGAACATCTATACTTACAGACATTTAACAAAAGAAACAAGGAACGGAGGAGTCAAACACCTCAGATGAAACTTCAGAAATGCGTGTTGAAAATTGTTCCGATTCTTGCTGTCACCCACAAGAAAGCAATGGGATCACTTAAAGTGAATTCAAGAGAAATTCAAATAGCCGGTGGTTTTAGGCAGGGCTTGGGGGAAATGGGTCTTCGTTACCAGCCACCCTGCCCCACCCTGCCTCCCACCCCAAGCCCTCAACTCCATCCTTTGATTTTTTTCCTTCTCCTGGACAGACCTAACTTTGAGAGGAGGTATGGTGGGACTGACATCGAAAGCAGTTGCTCAGAGCTGGGGAAGCAGGGTTAAAACTGACAGGCCAATGGAGTCCTGCTTCTCCCAGGTTTATGAGTGACAAGACACTAAATGAAAAAACCTGAAGTCAGGAAATCTGTTTTCTATTTCTTATTTGGCATCGCCCTTTTGTGCCCTCCACTCCAGCAGCCTCACTATATATCCATAAAATCATGAGTATGCTGAAAAGTCAAAATCGGGGTTATATAACTGTTCTTGAAAAATCCCTGCTTCTTTTCATCTATAGTGTGGACAGGTCATTTTCTGGTTTGGTTACCTGGTTCTCAGGGTCACTGTTATGATTCATCAGATATTTTAAAACGATTTTTTTTCTTGGTATTTTAATGATTTTGCAATAGAGAAAACATACTTTTTTGTTCATTAACCTAGCATTAAAATAATTATCTTCCTCTTATCCTAGGAAGAAGATAAGCTTTTAAGAAAGAAATCCAAAAACCACAGGACAGTCAAATGAAGGAATTTTTATGGCAGCGCCAGAAAAAAATTTTTCTCCTTCTGTCCATATACCAGATCATTTTTTAAAAATGACATTCAAATGACAATCACATGGCACTGTCTTTGCTGGAGTTGCTATGCACGATGGCGCTAAACTCTGTATTATAATATATGTTGCAGATGGTACCTACAGCGCATTTATGTAGAGGTTTCGTCCACCCCTCCAAAAGATATATTTACTTAACAATGATTCAAAACAGATGGATAGACAAATCTGTCTTCGATATTTAATACTAATATATTAATGTGTAAATGACTTATAACAATAGGTTTGTTTTCTAGAGCCTAATGCAATGGTTGCCATAAGAACACAAATTATGTGTACATTTTAATGCATCTATGCTTCATAATTATGCATGGTTGTGTGCTGTTATAATTGACATAAAATATAAAACAGGTCAAAGAGCAGCTATTAAAACTATTTTTCATTTTGCTTCTTGACAGCCGGCAACATTGGTGCCTGGTACATTTAATAGGGCCATACATGCAATGCACAGTTATAGAATTGCAGCCATATTAAAGGGCTCCAGAATTTGTAACCTAATTATTTCAAACATTGTTTTAAGGCTGATGATTCTATTTAGAAGTTTCCTATTTTGAGACCAAATAAGTGAAATACTTTAAAATAGAAATCAGTGAGGGGATAAGGGAAGGGTATCTTGTGTGTGTGTGTGTGTGTGTGTGTGTGTGTGAGAGAGAGAGAGAGAGAGAGAGAGAGAGAGAGAGAGAAGGAGGGAGAGAGAGAGAGTGAGATTTTATTTGAAAATAATGTGTCCTGAAATCATTTTTTTTCCGCTTAGGTAAAATGAAGCGGTTGTCTCCAGTGTTCTTTTGTAATGATAACTAAATTTCTGTTCTGTGTAGCTCTCACTCTGTTTTCTTTGTTTTTGTTTTCTAACACACTTAAGAATCCTTTGGTTAAATTCTCATCTCCTAAAGGTTACAGAGGAAGAGACTCTAGTTTTCTAATTACTTAATCCACTTGCCACCCTGTGAGGGAACTGAGCATTAATCCCCTCACTTTAGCAGTGAGGGAAGAGAGGCAAGGGGAGGTTAAGTGACTTGCCCAAGGGCACCCAGCAAGCCTCCCTGAGGCTGGAATTGGAACTCTGAACACCTGCCTCTCAGGCCTGCACTCAGGCCCTGCTCCTGCTGCCTCAAGTATTTGTAATTCTCCTGAGGGCCAAACCATCTTCATTTTCCTGTCATAAAACTCCAGGGACCTCGGGGTGAAAGAAATAAAACCTGTACAAAATCGACTCATAGCAACGCAAGTTTGATTTATAAAAAGTTTCTGTTACTGTACTTTTCAAAGGCATAGATTTTTGGAACTGTCAAATAAAAACGTGAAATGTACACTCAAAGAATAAAGATCCCTTGCTGCCATTGTGATACGCCAACATAGCTGGTATAATTCTCCTTTGTTTCAGAATTTGCATTTTAGAAAGACAATTCTTTTCTTTGGTTTTGTTTTGTTGTTTGTTAAATATTTTTTTAATTTTTATTTTATATTGGAGTAGAGTTGATTAACAATGTTGTGTTAGTTTCAGGTGCACAGCAAAGTGATTCAGTTATACATATAAATGTATCTATTTTTTTTCAAATTCTAGAAAGATAATTCATTTTTTTAGATATAGTTTTTTAAGCTCTACTTTATTGATTATTCTGTTTTTATTATTTTTTTTTTGGCCACGCCGTGCAGCATGCAGGATCTCAGTTCCCCGACCAGAGATCGAACCTCTGCCCCCTGCACTGGGAGTGCAGAGTCTTAACCACTGGACCGCCAGGGAAGTCCCTAGAAAGATAATTCTTTTTAAACAGTTGGGGAAAGACACTTTTTCCTCAGTTACAGAACCCAAAACCTTGTATATTTTTATGTGTTTTAAGCATTTTGAATAATTACAATGTTAAATAATGAAGTCGATAGGAAATTTAGAGAGGCTGAAATGGAGTAAGGGGATGGGGAAGAAGTACAGGTTGGAAGAAGCTCTTACTCCCTGGGCTGCCGTGTCTCTCGCTCCCGGCTGCTCTAGTCCTACCCTGTCCGCTCTCACCCTGACCCCCGCCCCCATCTCCACTCCCCATTTAGGCCTCCAGCTCCTAAAAGGATCTTCCTCGCACTCAGTTCCCTAGGAACCACCAGGCCCTATGGATTTCCTAAGCCCTTATGTCAGTCAGAACTTGCTATTTTCCTTATCTAGGTTGCTTTAAAGTGCTTCCCTCTATGCTGAGTTTATTTCTGCTCTGAGGGCTGGGCCAGGGTGGTTGCATTTAGAAACCAAACAACAATGGATGGAATTAAAAATTAGGGGAGGGGATCTTTAAAAAATTGCTAATAATTTATTCTTCAACGATTCCAAATCAGTGAAGTGCTATTATGCACTTAAATGCAACTGATCTTACTGCCCACATCATGGAGAAAAAGTCCAGAATAAACAAGCAACCCCAGTAATGGTCACAGTGCAACAACTGTTATTTACGGCTTAATACGTGTCAGACACTGATCTGAGTGTTTTACCTATGCTAGCTAATTTAATCTTTGTAACAGGTCTATAATTAGGTGCGGTCACTATACCTTTTTATGGGTGAAGAAACTGAGGTACAAAGAGATTGAGTGCCTTTGCTCCAGGTCACAAATGCGTTAAGTGGCAGAGCTGGGATTACATGCAGTGGGCAGTTTGAATTGTCTTCTTGTTCTTCCTGGTTTAGAGAGACGAGAATGAGGGATAATGGTCCAGAGGCTGCCTGATCCAAGGCACAAAAATTCTAGCCTTAACTACTTCTTGCTTCGCATTACCCACCACACCTCACGCCAAGTTACCCAAGAAAACCCCCAAACGATAAAAATAAGTAGTAACAAGGATCAGATAAAAATAAAAGCAGAACTATTGTGACCTTACCTAAAAACAATTTAAGCATCTTCCAAAAGAACATTCTTGATTTTACCGAAATATAAGCTTATGGCCTAATGCTGTTCTTCAGTTAGGAATCTCTAGTCATAATTTTTAATTGTATATAACCCCATCTAGATGCCTTTTTGACTGTGAAGGTACAAAGGAATATGGAAACAAGGCATTGTTTATATTTGGTGGCTGACAGGTTTTTTCTCCTTTCAACTGGTTGCTGTTACGTGAAGACTTTTAGTTGTCAGAGCTCTACGTTTATTTTGATGCAGTTGTGGTCCTATCCCTGTTGTGCTTGACATGTCTTATTTCTGTATGGGGTATCTGAATCTTGACGTCGTATCTCAAGCATATGAAGATACATGCTACTGCTTGGAGATATATTACTTTGAATTCTACACAGTTTTGTCAGTTGGACTTGTCATTCTCCTACTAGGGTACAGTTTTCCATAAAAGTCATATTAATTATAATGCAAAATGCCCAAAGTTATAAATAGTGTCTACATCAACTAAAGAGTGAAGAGTTCCTGACTGAAATACCAAAATTTATCTAACTTAGTAATATAATCTCCCAAGCCCCCAACGGTGTCATGAGCTGAAGACATCATCATAGTGTTTTTTCAAACACTGGCAGTACAACAAAGGGAATAACGCGGCTTTTCTCCCTCCATCCCATTTTTACCCTTGATCAGATGCCAAGTTAAGCCAATTCTATTTACAAATACCTTGCCCACTTGTCCCATCATTGTCACCCAGGGTTGACTCGGGCTTCCATCATTTCCACCTGATGGAATTCTGCTATTTCCTAAACTATTTTCTTTGACTTCAACAGGCACCAGTAACTGAGCACCACATGCCCATTGTCATTCTGACTGGGTCTCTCTCCTTGTGGCCTTTGATTTCCAACAAGCTTCTAAGTCTGTTCCTCCATAAAAAGCTGGAGACAGCTCTTTAACAAGGTGAAGAGATGGCTCACACCCTGGTAGCTGTCTATAGTTCCAGGGCCCTCCCACATCTGCCCTACACCTTAGTGACACAGAGCTACTCCCCATGGAGCCGTACCAGGCCCTGGCAAGCTGCTGTCTCTGCGTGTGATGTTCTTGCAGCTTAGACAGGCCCCACTTAGCTCCACTACTGGGTTATGTAACTTCTTGTATTTTCCAACCTGGCTTGAATGTTACATCTCTCTAAAGTTCTTCTCCACTTTTGTTATTCCAACTTCCTGTCCCAGGAAGAAGAACTAAATCACCTCTTCCCTATACTCCATCAAACCTTGATTCTGCCTCTGTTATAGTAATTAGTATGTCTTATTTTATTAGTTATTTATCTGACCACACTGATAGAAACCCATCTCCTCCTGGTCAGAGACTTTGGTTTATTCATCTATTTAGCTCCAGGCAAGGACCCTGCATGCAGTGGACGTGCAATAAATATGAACTAAACTAAGACAGATTCCGATAGGCTCCTGGATCACCAGGTGACTGTTGTATGCCTGGGCTCCTTTTCTGTAGGGCAATGGGGAGACAGGCCAATGGGTCACATTCTGGTGAAAGCGAAAGGTATCCATGGAGACCAGAGGGATTTGCCTTGGGAACACAGGGCTAGGGAAGGGGCAGGCTTCCTGGTCTGTGTATTTCCAACAGTCCTCAGAACTCTAAACTCCTTTGGAATTTGCACACAGGAGATTCTGGAGGATCTGTATAGCGTTTCTGCTTCTCAGCTTTGCATGACGAGAGTGCGGGGGCAAGGTTGGAAAGAAGGCAAACATCCCTTTTTCTTGCACAAGCATATGCTGGGAACCCTCCCTGGCCTCTAGACAAGGGAGAGAGCCAGGCTAAATGTGTGATGCTAAAAGACTTGAGGGAAAAGAAAGAAAATAGATGACACATTTTATAGAACTGAAACTCGTAGGATGTCGAGGAATTCAAAACACTTTTATTGCCTTAAAAAACTTAACATGGCACTGGTTCTGTGTATGTCTATTTTTCCGGTAACGTAGATGAGAATAAAGAGCACTTCTTGTCTCTCCATGCTGTCCGTCCCACTTATTAGTAACACAGGCTTACATTGTAGCCCACATTGTGCCTAATCACAACCAATCTTTATGAGCCACCAGGCCAGCCAGCCGGTAGATGGTGTCAGGTCAGATTTCAGTTTGGGATGATACTGGGGGTGCGGGTAGTAGACCAGGAAATCTAAAACACGAGGAGGAGAATGAATCTTAAAGAAATGTCAAAGAAAAGGCTCATTTGTCCTGTATTCTGTTGTCTTCTCTTGGGCTCAAAGTGACAAAAGGCAGGTTCAGGCTGTTATTTCTATCAATGGTACAAATATTCCCTGACAAGTGTTGTGTGAGGCCCTGGAGTGAGAGAAGAGCGAAAATGACTGTAGGCTTTTGTTCCTCCAAATGTCAAAGGTTACTAAAATGGAATGAGAAGAGATGAAATGGAAACTTTTAGTGCCGTACGATGTCATCCCATCTGAATCTCATTCAGGGACGTCCAAACGCCCTGTTCCTTGGTGAGCATGTTTTCTCACATCTCATCTCCCTCCATTAAAATAAAATCAAACCAACCAAACTTGAATTGGAAATAAAATTAGGGAAGGAAAGTTTAAAAGAAGGGTGTATTTGGATGGTTTTGAGTTCATAAGAATTAATTTTGTCACAAATTTTACTTGAGGATTTAGCATTATCCCAACTAAAAAGAATTATTCAAGAGGTATAAAGAAGAATGCTAAACTCACTTGAAAGCCCCATATTTGGGATCACCCCAATTAATATTTTGGTGACCATCCTTTCAACATATCCCTTTTCCACATGTATGTATATATTTATGGTATATCATACGTGCTGATCTTATCAAAGGTACTTATCATTTGCTTTATTATTTTTCACTAACACTACACCTTACAGGTCTACTGCAATGTATGAGGCTACTTATTACTATGTATTTCTTTCTTTCTTTTTTTTTTATACTGCAGGTTCTTATTAGTCACCAATTTTACACAGATCAGTGTATACATGTCAGTCCCAATCACCCAATTCAGCACACCACCATCCCCACCCCACTGCAGTTTTCCCCCCTTGGTGTCCATATGTCTGTTCTCTACATCTGTGTCTCAACTTCTGCTCTGCAAACTGGTTCATCTGTACCATTTTTCTAGGTTCCACATACATGCGTTAATATACAATATTTGGTTTTCTCTTTCTAACTTACTTCACTCTGTATGACAGTCTCTGGATCCATCCACGTCTCAACAAATGACTCAACTTCTGCGGCGAGCCGCCTCCGACCAGCAGAATGACGAGTCGCCACACGCAAGATTCTTCTCGTATCACACTTTATTGGAGCACAGCTTGGTTAAAGAAAAGATGGAAGGAAGACACCGCAATCCTATAGCAGTCTGCTTATATAGGGATTAAGAACGTGTCGCTCTGTGATTGGCTTTCGCCGATGGTGCGATTTGTGAGCCAGCATCGGATAGGTCGCTACTTTAAAACCTCATTAGTATACTTAGCGCAAGCGCAGTGGCCACAGGAAGGATGATTCAGCTTACTTCAGCTTCCTGCTGCGTGGCAGTTAGCTGACCGCGCCCTACAAACTTCGTTCATTTTTATGGCTGAGTAATATTCCATTGTATATATGTACCACATCTTCTTTATCCATTAGTCTGTCAATGGGCATTTAGGTTGCTTCCATGACTTGACTATTGTAAATAGTGCTGCAATGAACATTGGGGTGCATGTGTCTTTTTGAATTATGGTTTTCTCCGGGTATATGCCCAGTAGTGGGATTGCTGGGTCATATGGTACTTGTGTTTTTAGTTTTTTAAGGAACCTCCATACTGTTCTCCAGGGTGGCTGTATCAACTTACATTCCCAGCAACAGTGCAAGAGGGTTCCGTTTTCTCCACACCCTCTCCAGCATTTGTTGTTTATAGATTTTCTGATGATGCCCATTCCAACTGGAGTGAGGTGATACCTCGTAGTTTTGATTTGCATTTCTCTAATAATTAGTGATGTTCAGCAGCTTTTCATGTGCTTCTTGGCCATCTGTATGTCTTCTTTGGGAAATGTCTGTTTAGGTCTTTTGCCCATTTTTGGATTGGGTTGTTTCTTTAATATTGAGCTGCATGAGCTGTTTATATATTTTGGAGATTAATCCTTTGTCTGTTGATTCATTTGCAAATATTTTCTCCCATTCTGAGGGTTGTCTTTTGGTCTTCTTTATGGTTTCCTTTGCTGTGCAAAAGCTTTGAAGTTTCATTAGGTCCCATTTGATTATTTTTGTTTTTATTTCCATTACTCTAGGAGGTGGATCAAAAAAGATCTTGCTGTGATTTATGTCAAAGAGTGTTCTTCCTATATTTTCCTCTCAGAGTTTTATAGTGTCCGGTCTTACATTTAGGTCTCAAATCCATTTTGAGTTTATTTTTGTGTATGGTGTTAGGGCGTGTTCTAATTTCATTCTTTTACATGTAGCTGTCCAGTTTTCCCAGCACCACTTACTGAAGAGACTGTCTTTTCTCCATTGTATATCTTTGCCTCCTTTGTCATAGATTAGTTGACCATAGGTGCGTGGGTTTATCTCTGGACTTTCTATCCTGTTCCATTGATCTATGTTTCTGTTTTTGTGCCAGTACTATATTGTCTTGATTACTGTAGCTTTGTAGTATAGTCTGAAGTCAGGGAGTCTGATTTCTCCAGCTCCGTTTTTTTTCCCTCAAGACTGCTTTGGCTATTTGGGGTCTTTTGTCTTCATACAAGTTTTAAGATGATTTGTTCTAGTTCCATAAAAAATGCCATTGGTAATTTGATAGGGATTGCATTGAATCTGTAGATTGCTTTGGGTAGTATAGTCATTTTCACAATATTGATTCTTCCAATCCAAGAACATGGTATATCTCTCCATCTGTTGGTATCATCTTTAATTTCTTTCATCAGTGTCTTATAGCTTTCTGCATACAGGTCTTTTGTCTCCCTAGGTAGGTTTATTCCTAGGTATTTTATTCTTTTTGTTGCAATGGTAAATGGGAGTGTTTCCTTAATTTCTCTTTCAGATTTTTCATCATTAGTGTATAGGAATGCAAGAGATTTCTGTGCATTAATTTTGTAACCTGCAACTTTACCAAATTCATTAATTAGCTCTAGTAGTTTTCTGGTGGCAGTTTTAGGATTCTCTGTGTATAGTATCATGTCATCTGCAAACAGTGACAGTTTTACTTCTTCTTTTCCAATTTGTATTCCTTTTATTTCTTTTTCTTCTCTGATTGCCAGGGCTAGGACTTCCAAAACTATGTTGAATAATAGTGGTGAGAGTGGACATCCTTGTCTCATTCCTGATCTTAGAGGAAATGCTCTCAGTTTTTCACCATTGAGAATGATGTTTGCTGTGGGTTTGTCATATATGGCCTTTATTATGTTGAGGTAGGTTCCCTCTATGCCCACTTTCTGGAGAGTTTTTATCATAAATGGGTGTTGAATTTTGTCAAAAGCTTTTTCTGCATCTATTGAGATGATCATATGGTTTTTATTCTTCAATTTGTTAATATGGTGTATCACATTGATTGATTTGCATATATTGAAGAATCCTTGCATCCCTGGGATAAATTCCACTTGATCATGGTGTATGATCCTTTTAATGTGTTGTTGGATTCTGTTTGCTAGTATTTTGTTGAGGATTTTTGCATCTATATTCATCAGCGATATTGGTCTGTAATTTTCGTTTTTTGTAGTTTCTTTGTCTGGTTTTGGTATCAGGGTGACGGTGGCCTCATAGGATGAGTTTGGGAGTGTTCCTCCCTCTGTAATTTTTTGGAAGAGTTTGAGAAGGATGGGTGTTAGCTCTTCTCTAAATGTTTGATAGAATTCACCTGTGAAGCCATCTGTTCCTGGACTTTTGTTTGCTGGAATATTTTTAATCACAGTTTCAATTTCATTACTTGTGATTGGTCTGTTCATATTTTCTGTTTCTTCCTGGTTCAGTCTTGGAAGGTTATACCTTTCTAAGGATTTGTCCATTTCTTCCAGGTTGTCCATTTTATTGGCATAGAGTTGCTTGTAGTAATTTCTTAGGATGCTAAAGAAGTACTTGTTATCACTCTTCAGTATTAGCCAACAGCTTATTAGTTCTTCACCTTGAATGTTAAGCGTCTTTCATGTACTTATTGACCATTTAGATTAACTCCTGTTTGAACTGTCTATATCCTTTGTCCATTTTTTTATTGGGATTGGTTGGTTTTTAAAAAATTAATTTGTAACAGATTATCTTTTATATGTGTTCAAGTATTGCCTTTTATTTTGCAGTAGAAGTATATCTTAATTTTATTAAGTCGAATATATCTTTTATAGTTTGTGGGTTTCCTGTCTTTGTTATATATCTCTCCAATCCTTAGTTAGGAGTTAAGAGATACAATTTTTTAAGCTTGTTATTGTTTTGTGCTTTATATTTTAGCTTTTAGGAGTTTCAGGAGTTTGTTTTTGTACATGTGGTGAGGTAGAGATCCACCTTAATTTTTTCAGATGAGTAGCCAGTTATGAAAACACCATTCATTAACTCATAAACATTTTTCTCATTGAAATAAACTATATGTCAAGTATATTGGGATTTATTTCTTCACTCTCTATTCAATTCCAGTGATCTATTTTTCTATTCTCAAGTGAAGAAAATATTCTTTGAATATAATGGCTTTACAGTATGTTTTATTTTCTATAAAAGCAGGTCCGCCCTCATGATTCTATGTTTTCATAATTAACTCCAATATTCTCAGACATCTACTTTTCCAAAAGAAATTTAGTGAAAAAGCAACTCTTTTGAGATTCTAACTGGAATTGCATGCGATGTATAAACAAACTTTCCTTGGTTTCCTTTCCAAAGTGATTGAGCATTTGAGAAAAACTGTGAACCCTGTGATGTCTCAGCTAGGACTACAGTCTGGTCAGGGGAAATTATACCATGTAGAGGAGGAAGGAGGGGTACTCAGGTGTTAGCATAGATTTTTGTCCACATTTCTTGTAAGTCTAGTTTCAAGCTTATATTCAAAAGTCTTACTTTTTTTTTTTTTTTTTTTTTGTAAAAGCCACAGTCCCCTCAAAACTATATCAGATTTTGTGACTTTTTTTGCTTCAGCACTCCTAACACTGAAAAGCTAAGTTTCATATACTCTGCTTCATATGAATTCTGCATTGGATAGCTTTGAAAAATATTTTTATGGTTCTTTTCTATCACAAAAGTAATATGTGGTTACCGCAAAAATCTAAACATCGTGGAAATAACCCAATCATGGAGAAAAAAATTAACCACAATTTGATCTTTTATTCTAGATATTTTTTTTCACTCAAAATGAGATTAGACCATATTTGCTATAACTTGTATTTTCCCTTACCTACACACTTTATATTCTTTTATTTCAGTACATACCGATTTTATTTTTAATGGCTGTATACTATTCCATTATGTATAAGAAACCAAAACTTATTTACCCAATCTTCTAGTTACATATATTAGAACTGCTTCCAAATCAATGCTAAAATAAATAATTTTATACATCTTTTCAAATATCTTTTGGAAAAATTAATAGAAGTGATTATACTTTGCCAAAGGGCTGACACATTTCAATTTTAATTAAAAATGTGGGACCAGTTGGCAGGCATCTCTGACAATGGTGTATTAGAATGCTGTTTCATAGCACCTTTGCTAGTCCTAGGTTTTGAAAAACTCCAGAACTTTTCACTCAGCAATCATCCAAAACGTTGGAAATGTTTTGCCACATGATAGAACAATGGTGTGGATGAGTCCAGTCCCTTACTCCTTCTAGTATGTTACTGTCTTATGAATTCAGCAGCACACTGTTGGAAACACCTCTCCCTGTTGATTCTCAAAATTCTGTCATCATTATTCAAGGAAAATACAATTGGCCCATCATTTTGAGGGATAAACTCGAAGTTGTTTTTTCACTTGGATGATGTCTTTGATCTTCCTCAAGTCGTACTACTCTTTCATCTGTTGAAGTCAAATATGCTCATTTGTGAGATGGCTGAAACACAGCTCAAACTCAGTCTGTCCAAAATGAACTCACGTTCCCCTCAAATTTGTTAACCCCCAATTTTCCTTCACCTTGGTGAATTACATCATTATCACTACAGCCAGCAGCCTAAAACAAAGCAGTTATTTAAAATTTCTCCTTTTCTCTCTTCTCCGCTATTTAATCCATACATCCCTGATCGGGTTCTACCTCCAAATATGCCTCAAGTTTAACTTCTCTCCATCTGTACTATCTCTTACTTAAAATACTCCGATGGTTTGCTATTGTACTTAGAATTAAATTCATTCTCTTTAAAATGGCCTCCAAGACTATTATTTTTTCTTATACCATGTCCCCCCTAGTTCTCTGGCCTTCTTTGTATTTGTCAAACATGTCAAGTTTTTGCTCTCCTCTGGGGCTTTGACTTGTTGCTCGCTCCTCCTGGTTCAGCTTCCCTGCTTTCTGCATGGCTGGCTCTGCCTCATCACTCAGGTCATCGATTGAGTGCCACATCCTCAGAGAGGCCTTCTCAGACCGCCTGATCTCAAATGGTCCCTCCTACCTAGTACTCACCACGAGCTGAGAGTATTTTGCGCCTTTCTGTTTAAGTTGCATGTTTTCTTCTCTTCCCTAATCCTGAACGGAAGGTCTACGGTGGTATGGATCTTGTGTTAGTTGTTCCCCCACGTATCTGCTTGTAGCAGCATCTGGCTCACAGAGAGCACCAATAAATACTTATTCCATGAATAAATTCCTGAGGCCAGTCTTGTGGTCCTGGCCCTCATGGAAGACTTGACTTCTCCACTTCTCTGCTTGAGATGCACCTGACACAAGCCACGGGAGACCGAGTGCACTAGATTTGCTTATATGGACTAAGTTTTGATGCCTTTGCTGAGTTTGCATAGCAGAAAAGGCAAGTTAAATACAGAAGCGGGAGCTCATAACCTTTTACAGCACTCAAATGATGGCACTGTGAAGATGAAATTATTTGGGGCCTTTGACCAAATAATCTGAACTTTTCATTTCGTTTTGTTTTTAAGCAGTTTAAACTTAAGTACTTTTGCAAAATTCTTTTGGTTATTTTCATTGAGGTATAACTTTCATGTAGTAAAATGCAGAAAGGGTACAGTTCAGAGAATTTTTATAGACATATACCCTGAGTCGCCATTATAGATCAAGATACAGAAAATTTCCATTACCCTAGAAGCTTCCCTGGTGCCCCTGTCAATACCCATTTCCCATTCTGGCTTCTATCAGCACAGATTACATTTGTCTGTTCTTGAACTTCATATAAGTAGTCATAAGTACCTATGGTTTGTGTCTGGCTTCTTTCACTTAACCTAATGCCTGCAAGATCCATCCATGCTGTTACCTGCTACAAGGTACATCCTCCTCTTTATTTGCTAACGGTAGCCTGGGATTACTATGCGTTCATTCCAAAGCAAAACTTGAAATTTCGCACTTCAAGCTTCTTAAAAACCTGGAGTGGTGACTTGGTAGCAGTCTCAGTTAAGGGCTTTGAATGCCATTCTCACAGAATGTACCAGACTAGTGTTGAGCTAAGCAATTATCTTAATCCATCTGAAATAGTTGGTCACAGTATACATTAGATGCGCATCTTGAGTCAGACTTGAACATGCAGTCAACCCGAACAAAATGAGCTCAGTCACAGAGGGCCAGATTTCTTAATTAGTTCTCAGTGGCAAGAACATTTTATGTTTCCAAAAGTCAAGTACAAATTCTACAAGTGACACCATTCAAGAAGACTTCATAAGGGTGAATTAAACCTGGCCTCCCACTGTCATCTGCAGCATCTGAAGCCATTTTCATTTATTTCTCACTGTTAGTGCTCTTAGAAGCACCAATATGCTACAATAAAAGTAACGGCTACCTTTACTGTGGTATTACTGAATTAAGTAATCCAGTGCGGCCCCTCTGCTTGACCTTCGGCAGGTGGTTGTCTGCCCTTTTCTTTTATTGTTTTCTCCATTCTCTGTCTTCTTGTTTCTGCCAAAGAAGAATATTAATTGCATGAAAGGCATCTTATTCCATCAATCCTTTTACACACACGGTATTTTTTAAAAGTCGGAAGAACTTTGAAAAGCAAGAAATCAAATATAAATAATTTTTTGTTTTTGTTTGTTTGGTTTAGTTTCATTTTGAAGTAGGGTAAATTATGTGTAATTTAGAGACTGTATTTATAAATGTGAGGAACAGAATGTGGTGATACAACGTGTTGACACTTTTTTTTTTATTACTATTGCTGCTAATAATGAACGCAAACCGCTTTTTCCAAGGCTCAAACACACATCTCCTGAAACTTCCCTGGGGATATAATAATCCATGGAAAGTCAATGCTGAAAGGGACCAAATCCTTCCATCTTTAAGTACACCTGCGGGGGCCTTCCTTTTCAGATTTCCTTCATCTCAATCCCATATTGGTGAGTTGGAAAATGGCCATTATTTGTTATAGCAGCTTATCATAACAGCAGTAGCATCTCCTGTGCTTGATAAAAGCAGATACACAAATAAAGGAAATTTAATGAGCATTAACCATTATTCCCAATTTCATATTTCTCTGAAGGCTGGAATATTTTAGTACTTAGATTTCAGGTGACTGGAATTTAGTTTCATTGCTTAGTCTCATAATTTAATTGAATTGTGCAGACGTGTTACATTTCTCTCCACTGAAAATATCCACTCCTCTGATACTGATAGGTCAAATGACCCAAATAGTTTGATCTCCTCCTGCCTTTATTGAAAAGTAATCATTCTTATAGAAGTTCAACATGAAAAAAATTCGTGAAAACCAAAAAGTTTTAGTTATATTTTTCAGTATAACTTATTTGACAATAAATTCAGAAAACACTTTGGAATTCATTGGAAAATAGTTAACATCATCTTGAGATATTTCTCCATTGCAAAGCATCTCACTTTGAGCAAACAAATGGCTCATAAGATTGCTTACACGTCTCCGTTAAATCCAGACAAAAATATGAATGAAAGAGTTGAGCTCAAGGAAGCTCTTCCCAACTTAATGGGCAGCAGAACAAAGTAATTATAAGTATCCGTTAAAAATCATACTTAGCATCTAGAAAAGAAAGTGGCGTGTCAAAATAAAGCTGCATATTTCCCTTCTGGTTTAATCTCAGCCTTCTCTCCTTGCCATCTGTTTGGTAAAGGTAACTAAGTTTGATATCACTCCACCTCTAAGCCTAATTTCATACTCCCCATTAATGCAGCCCTTCTCAGCAAATCATGCTTTCCACCCTATGAGAAATGGGCAATCAAGCCAGAAGAAAATTGGTGGGTGGCTACAGCCCACAGTTGAACAATTTAGGCATCAAAGAGAATAACTGGGGGCTTCCCTGGTGGCGCAGTGGTTGAGAGTCCGCCTGCCGATGCAGGGGACACGGGTTCATGCCCCGGTCCGGGAAGATCCCACGTGCCGCGAAGCGGCTGGGCCCGTGAGCCATGGCCGCTGAGCCTGCGCGTCCGGAGCCTGTGCTCCGCAACGGGAGAGGCCACAGCAGTGAGAGGCCCGCGTACCGCAAAAAAAAAGAATAACTGTAATTGATTTATACAATTTACTATATAAAAATCTATGAGCCTATAATGGTGCTTTAAAAAAAGCAAACAACAACGACAAAAATCCCCTTATTGCTACTATTGGAGATCACTTTACCACCAACTCCTGACTCTGAAATGTAGTTATTTAAGGGAAAGATTTAAAAATTTACCTTGCCTTTCGAGTAGAAACTGTCTTTCAGGGTAACCAGATAGTTATATTTGATGAAGGAATGTCCCTCCTTACAAAAGAAGCTAGCAAGTTTACAGGGAATGATATAAAATATGTCAACAAGAAAAGCAAAATATTAATAAATTAAGATCTAGAATACATTAGATTATGGATATATGGATGTTCATTATACAATTCTCTCACAGTTTCCATATGCTTGAAAATTTTCATAACTAAAAAAATAAAGTTGGGGACTTCCCTGGTGGTACAGTGGTTAAGAATCCGCCTGCCAACGCAGGGGACATGGGTTCTAGCCCTGGTCCGGGAGGATCCCACATGCCGTAGAGCAACTAAGCCCGTGCCCACAACACTCTAGAGCTCACGTGCCACAACTAAAGCCCACGTGCCACAACTACTAAGCCTGCATGCCACAACTGCTAAAGCCTGCGTGCCTAGAGCCCGTGCTGTGCAGCAAGAGAAGCCACCGCAATGAGAAGCCCATACACTGCAACGAAGAGCAGCCCCCGCTCACTGCAACTAGAGAAAGCCCGTGAGCAGCAATGAAGACCCAACTCAGCCATAAATAAATAAATAAATAAATTTTTTTTAAAAAGAGAAAAAATAAAGTTGCCACTAAGACAACAAGCAGAAAATAAAGCTATAAAGATGCTAACCTGGATTTAAGAGACATACTTTATAGAACATGCTCTCGATATTCAGAAACCACAATTAAAATTACCAGCCCCACTAAAGAAAGTTTCTCCAGGAGAGAAAGGAAGAAAATAGAAACGTTTAGGCAAAACCAATCCCCTATCCCCCCACCCCGCCCCCAATCCAGCATAGTAGGAAAAATCCCAGTTGCAATCACTCCAAATAACTGTTCCAGCAGGAAGGACAAGTAAGTCTCTACCGGCATTTCTCTGCAGGGTAACAAACTCAACAGAACTCACAGTAATAAAAGATCTCTCAATGATATTTTAAAGACTTATACCCATCTTATAAGACTGTGAGCCCAAACCCAGGACCTGCATTCCTTACCCTCTCTTTTGTCTGTATCTACAGCAGGGATGACGGGCACAGACCAAGGTCTAGTGCCTTGCAAAGGGTTTGGTCTAAGGTAGCTACAAATTCACCATTGTTTATTCACATCCCAGTGTTAAACTTGAGCAGCATCTCCTCTAAGAAAACAGAAAAGGTAGCCTCCCGCTCTCATAAAGTATCAGAAGGAATGAGGGCAACAGGAAATATATATATACAGCAAGTGAAAAAGATGATATATTCTTAAAATGTACTCCTTAATTCTTATATAAACAGCATTGTTTAATGAATCTAAGATTTATGCAGAATACTAGATTAAGTACACTAATGGGAATTTAGTTACAAAGGAAAAAAAGGAGTGATAATCTTTGAATAAAATTTAATCGACTTTGTGATTATTAATAAAAATGGTTTTTGACCATATTTCAGAGATATTAGCATTTTTTGAGTTTTCTAGCCTCTTTATATCCTCATGAAAGCAACAGTTTAATTAACTTAGTTTTCTCCACAAATATTCACTTTCCCCTGTATTGTTTAATAAATAACCAAGGTCCTTTCCACTGGTCTAAGATATCTGCTTTATCATATACTGTATGCACACAGTGACTGCTGCCGAACTATTTTCTTCTGTTCATTGGTCTCATCACAGTGCTTTAATTATTTAAGCTTTATAACACTTCAATGCCTAACAAAGCAAGTAATCTCTTTCTCTTTGTTTATTTATCCAGATGAAATGATAAATAATTTTGATGATTTCTCTGAAAATTATGTTAGATTTTTAAAATTTGTTTCGCATTAAATCTACCCATTGATTTGGGGACTGACAGATATAAAAGATATAAAACCTTTTTTACATACAAGTTTATATATTGATTTCTAAGTATATTCTCACATACATTATCTACATGTATTTATCTATTTAAATGAATATGTAGATATTTATATACATTTCTTTGAAAAACTTATGTTAACCTGTGTTGAGATATTTATACGCTCATATGACATCCGTCAAGGCTAAAATCCTAGCTAAATGTCTTCATTAGGGAAAATGAATGTGAGAAAAAAATTACAAAATACCCCTCTGCTTGTACCACACACATTAAACTATTTGTTTAATTAGGAGTTTATACTTAAATTGAGTCAATTGGCGATTACTAATAAATGAAATTTGCACTTGGATTTCAAAGGCATATTTGTCTTTTTTTTTTTTTTTTTTTGTGGTACGCGGGCCTCTCACTGTTGTGGCCTCTCCCGTTGCGGAGCACAGGCTCCAGACGTGCAGGCTCAGCGGCCATGGCTCACGGGCCCAGCCGCTCCGCGGCATGTGGGATCTTCCCGGACCGGGGCACGAACCCGTGTCCCCTGCATCGGCAGGCGGACTCTCAACCACTGCGCCACCAGGGAAGCCCCTCAAAGGCATATTTGAATTTCATTAATCTTGCAGTTTCAGTAGCCTAGGGGTTTAAAAACTTTGGATTAAAAAAAAACATAAGTCTGAAGTCTTGCCTCAGACTGAAACTAGCTGCATGAGCTTACCATAATAAGTAAACTTAAAGTTATGTAACATCTCTAAGCCCAGTTGCCTAACCATAAAATTGGGATAATAATAGTGCCCATGTCTTAGAGTCATGAGGATTAAACGAAATGATATACATAATATAATGATCCCAGTGCCTGGTTCATGATAAACTCCCCCAAATGTCAGCTATTATTCCAATCTGGAATAAGCAATAACCAAAATTTTGATGTCAGTCATACACCTTCTCCTAAATATAATAATAAGCTTTAGTGAAATACAAACAGAAGAAAACAGTTTGAATTTAACTTTTTTCCTACTTTGAATATTCACTAGAAAATAACTGTCAAATTCTCTGTCGTTTTCTCTGTTTCATCTGTGGCCTTTGTCTCATTCCTCCTGCATCTTCTTTACTTTTTTCTGAGACTCAAGCTCTTGTCCTCTTCTGGTCTTGTATTTATCTTTCACCCAATCCTATCTTGCCCACCCGGGGAGCAGAGGTATTAAACACCATGAAACTGGTTGAAGAATGGGTGACATCAACCCCAAGGTTACTGTTGCCATTCTGACTTCTCCTTCCTTACTCCATCTTTTCTTTTTTCATTTGTAAAATCTCATAGCATGAATTCACTTGAACTCGTGCCTTAAGTGTCTACTGAATTTTATGTCTACTGAATTCATAGGCTAACGACTATAGGAAAAATAATTCATTACTTTTTTAAAAAATGAGAGAATATCATGTACCAGGCATGTGATTCATGAAATAACAAATTTATGAAACAAGGTTCCATTTGTATATCTAGTTAGGAAGTAATGCATGAGCTTTTGTTAATTCCATGTCTTTACATTGATCATGAATGGAACATATTGACTAAGCTTGAGTTCTTGTCTATTATGTAATACCTATTTAAATTCTACATAGAAAAGAAATTAAAACACATTATTCTTTTCTGATTGACATTACAAAACTTTAGTTCAGACAATGATTTTAGCATATGCTATCAATATTAAGAGGATTCTTGGGCTTCCCTGGTGGCGCAGTGGTTGAGAGTCTGCCTGCCGATGCAGGGGACACGGGTTCGTGCCCCGGTCTGGGAGGATCCCACATGCCGCGGAGCAGCTGGGCCCGTGAGCCATGGCCGCTGAGCCTGCACGTCCGGAGCCTGTGCTCCGCAGCGGGAGAGGCCACAACAGTCAGAGGCCCGCATACCGCAAAAAAAAAAAAAAATATATATATATATATATATATATATATATATATATAAAAAGAGGATTCTTAAAGTAAATGTGTAAAAATAAAATGACATGAAGAGGTTTGCCCTGATTAGTTGTTTGTTTTCCCTGCCACTGAAGAAGCCGACTGCTTTTCTTCTAAACGCATCACACAATTTCATTTTGGATGCTAGTCGATAAAGTTTTAATTTGATTCAAAATGACGTTTAAAAATATTGTTTAAAAATATTTCACGATTGCAAAATAAAAAAACCACTAAGAATTAGTTTAATTTCTTAATTTACATTTCTGAGTTTTCAATTCTTTAAATCAAAGTGGTCAAAATGTCATCATTTTCTATAAACTGGCAGAAACACTTAAGTACCATAAAAGTCAGGTTTCGTGATCACTTTTTCACTGAGCAATGGTCCTTAAGTGATGACATCCATTGTCAAAGGCATCTTCCAAAAAATACAGCAATTTTTGAAAGAGAAACGAGATTGTCTTTTTAAGTAATATAACACTTATGCAATTTTCCCTTTTTTTTTTTTTGACCCTTTTTATTTCCTGAGGGTTTTAAGTAAAGACCTCCAATTTAAAACCTATTATTCTGTAGGAGCTGCTATTCCCCCGCCCCCAACTGTAACCTTGCTGTAATCTCTGCCCTGTTATTTTCTGACTTTTTCACTTTGCTTAGCACTGAACTATACTTAGCATATAACCAGAATATCTGTGTGTGTGTATGTGTGTGTGCACGCGTGTGTGTGTGATGTTCATACAATAGTTAGAGCAGACAAACAATTTTAAATATATTAAATATCAGCTTATTTTTGCTTATACACTGTCACAATCCAAGGGATTCTTCCTTACTCTTTTGAAAAAACTGTATAAATTTTCACAAAGCTAAATTTTAAATGATGAGATTATCCCAGAAGTAATTATTAATGAATTATTATTTCATATCCACATGGTGCATGGCCTTGTATTAATAGTAGGACTGTAATAATGAAGGGAAGATATGTTTCTTGGAGAGCATGTTCAGTCTTATTCAAATAGACACACACGGTCAAGAAGGTAAACTCTGATCACACCCATTCTGGTCATCTTTGCCTGTTTGAGGAGGCTTACTGGAGGAGAAGAGCTATCAAATCAAGAAGAGCCTGAAAGCAGTGGTTTTCGAACCGAGGTGTACAGACTTTCCCAGGGAGATATGGTTATAAATAATTCTAAGTCAATTGATTTGTTATTAATATCGATATATGCTCTCTTTCCCCACACTGCCTGGGATGTTACCAATAGTCTGGTTTCCCCTTGCCCTCCTCCCTCTTTCTCTTCCCATACTTCCCCAAAGAAAATCTTACCACCTATCTGGAATTTCACAGGGTGCACTGCCCTAAGTACAAAGCCTCTGATACCAAACCAGTGTCAACTGCACCATTCCTTTAACCAAGGCCTCATAAGCAACCCACATTCATTTATTAAAAGATGGATTCACAATAAAAAATTACTTCTTAGGATTACTGTTGATCAACATTTGTAACATATTTTTGAGGTTTTGGTAAGTTGTTTGCCAAAAACAAAGTAACGGCAAGTAAACCTAGGAGAAATATTTTAACTATATGCATTATAATAGTATTATTAATACTATTTTATAATAGTATTATTTTAACCTGAGTATAATGGTCACAAGAAATTTTTAAAAACTAAATTATATATATATACATATATATGTGTTATATATATTAAATTGCAGAGAATTATGATAAGGCAATCAGTAAGAGACTTTCAAGCATAAAATATATATGTTTAGTATAACATTCTATAGGGGAAGTGGGATGAAAATACTATTTTAGGAGAAAAAGTTATAACATAAAATTTCCAGCTGTTTTGTAAATGGATAATTATGGGTCTAAATTGCTATGGTATTTGTATTTCATTAAACACATCTAAAGGAGTGGTGGAACATTTTATTTTAAAATATCAATATTTATAATATGCCAGAAGTGACATCTTTTGCAATTAATTAATCATATGAAAAAAATATTGTATGTCAAAATTGTTCTAGGGTGTGCATAATTAAACAAAATTCACTTGGCAACACTAGAACAAAATATTTGAAAGCCTCTCTTCTAAAGGATAATCTCTGGTAGTGAACTCTTTTCTTCTAATATTAAAAAATATATGGCTCTAGTAATATATTGCAGTAGTCTCAGGATAAAAGAAAGTTCCTATCATGAAATGTTTGAGGGGGTCCACCCTGATCTACACCTGTATTCAAGGATCTGAGAGAATAATTCATCGTGGGTTTGGAGGATTCAGATTCGTTGTCTACTTTTAGTAATTTCAGCAGGATACAATAAACTGTTTACTTTCTAAATACAGATATATCTTGCCGGTTCTTGCTAGTTATGGGTTGCCAGTTGTTAGTTACCTGTTGCCACTTTTAGTTTTAGAGTGACAGCCTCACTCAATTTATCAGTCACAACAATACCACTTTTTGGGGTCAAATGGGCAGGCCACTGTGGACAAGCCTGAAAGCAGGGTGTTTTTGGAGTCAGGCTGTGAGCTAGAAAATGTAAATTTCCAAATCTTTCTACGGAAACAAAAGTCATTATCAACCTGCTGCTCAACATCCCATCATGTCAATTTGTAGAAACAAATGAAAGGTCATGGATGCTTGCTGAGAAGAGACTCAACAATGAGTGACACGTCGAAACAACAATTGGTATACATGTTTATACATACACATATACTTCCTTCTTAGCCATCTTGGACAATAGGTGTAATTTTAATGCTTCAGAAGAAGAATTAAAATTCATACTGTTATGCAAAATGTTATGAGATGAATGGATAATCTTTGAAGATTAACAACGTTCTTTAAAGTTCAAGGGAAAAAAAATCTGCCTCGACATGAATGGTAGAGATTCAGTTGCCCGAGTTAACATTTCTCATAGAATGGAACATCCAGAAATAATCTGAAAAGAAAAGATTCTGGAGCTTGGAACAATATGATGTACTTTTTCTGAGTCTTGATTTAGCTACAAATTAAAACATTCACGATTTTGTTTGGAAATGTGGGGGTGAGACAAGGTGGAAAATTGAAAATTGTTAAATATTTCAAAAGAAACAAAGAGGTCTTATTGTTGTTGAAAGAATACAATAAGTGGATGATGCTACAAAAAGTTGGACTAGCTGCAGGATGGGGAGTGGTCTGGAAGGGGCCAGAGAAGAAACAAGAAGACCATCGGGGGGCACTGCTATAATCCAGGCAAAGGGTGACCATAGGGTGGTGGCAGTGGAAAATGAGAAGAATGGAAAGGTTCCAGAGCTACTTGGGAGGTAAAATTGAAGGAAACTGATGAATAGGTAAAGGTGTGTGGGGAGAAAGGACACATGAGAAGTGATGCTTAGGATTTTGAGAATCTCTAAAATAGTCAAAGACGCTTTAAAAAATTGTTTTTCCTTATAGGTAGCCTAGACATGGTTAAATAGCTAGGTGTGTTTTTTTTTTTTTTTTTTTTGGCTGCAGGCATGCAGGATCTTAGTTCCCCGACCAGGGATCAAACCCGCACCCCTTGCAGTGGAAGCACACAGTCCTAAACACTGGACCACCAGGGAAGTCCACTAGGTGTATTCTTTTCGAGTAAAGATAACTTCAGGGGACATGCATCTAAATTTTTGCAAATTATATCACATTCCCTTAAGAAGTGGTTTTACAGTGCAGAGCTCTAAAAGGTGCTACATACAAGGTAGAAAAGTAATTGTGAAATTAAAAAATGCAAGTTGCAGAGTAGTTTCTGTGGTATGTCCACATTTAAATTAATCCCTAAAGCTCTATATTTGTGTATGAACATCTATAATATCTATAACTGCATAAAAAAATTCTTAAAGGAGATTCCAAAGTGTTAAGAGTGATCATATTAGGGAGGAGAGAGGGATGGGAGTTAGTGAAGGAAAAACTTATTTTTTATCCTTTGTATCTGTATTGTTTGAATTTTTAATAATGAAAACAAGTGTATCTGTTGTTAAGAAAAGAAGATGGATGAGAAGATGAATGTTAACGTATTGTGATAACCATTTCACAATATATGTAAATCAAACTATCATGCTGTACACGTTAAACTTATAGAGTGATGTATGTCAATTATTTCTCGATAAAACTGGAAAAATAGTGATGTAAAATTGTCTTACTACTTTTGATGAAAGACATTATGCTAAAGGTCTTGGATAACTAGTAGAAGTAAGTATCCATGCACATTGGTAAGGTCAGAGGAGGTGTGCAAACAATCATCCCATTCCTTATTATCAGCGACCTGGGGTAGTGGGAAAAGGTCCATACCCAGGCAGCAGACATGGATGCTTAATATCGCAGGATTTAGGCCAGTCAATTCATCCCTCAGGTCCTCAGTTCCTGTAACATTAGGAGGTTAGGCTAAATCAGGGATGGCAAGCAATTAACATGTAGCTCTTATTCTCCAAACACTCACTTTTAGTAGGTGTTTTTCAATTCATCATGGATTGCTTTTCTGTTTTGTTTCATTTGTTGTATACTATTCTTTGCTGAGACTAGATCTACTGCCAATGAGAGCTGGCACCCAGGAAGAAGGGTTATTTGTCATTGCAGATTACCTGGAGAGGCATTATAGACTGTTAGAAAGAGCCTTGGTGACTCCTGGGAGCCATGGACGTTGGAGACAGCCGAATGTGAGTTAAATCTCAGCATTGTCACTAAGCTGTGTCAGGTTAGGCAGATAAATCAATCTCCCTGAGCTTTAGTTCCTTCGTCTGTAAAATGGGAACAATAACTCCTACACCCCATCCCCTGCCAGCCCAGAGTCAGCATGAAGTCAGTCTTGGCTATTATTTCCTCTAAAATGTTACCCATCTGGGATTGTATGATTTTAATCCGAGAATAAATGAGGAGAAACCTCACCCTAATTTGCATATGGCTCTTTATCTCTCTACTGTTGTCGTCTGCCTTGTTAGTAGTTACTTCTCCTCAGCTCTCCAAAAAGGAGATGCTTACATCTGCCCAAATCTGCTTCTGTATGCTCTTCGTTCAGCAAAGATGGACTGTTTGCAGCAGAGCATCAGTCTCAGGGCCATACACAAAGCCTGTGCACAGGTCTTGCTGATACCTCATCTCAGTTCGAAGTCGGCCCAAGAACAACTTAATTACTCCGTGTCCATCTTCAGCCACGAATGGGCGTGGTCTTTTGCAAGAACTGAGAAGCTGACGAAGAGGCTGAGTCTCTGCTCCCCACCCCCATTTGGTAACCCTTCGAGCGTGACTAGGTGGTTTGTATGATGTAACTTGATTTGTTAGAGTGTGAGTGGTTTATAACCATCATTTGCGAGTAAATTACTTAGGCATATTCTTCTTTATGACCGGCTGAAAAAACTTACTTGATGGTATAATTTATTCCTGTGAAGAAGTGAATGACCTTCACAACTCAGTCTGTCTCCTGTGACTTATGGGCCTTTTTTCACTCAGGGAAATGGGTTGTGTTTTACCACTGCCCACCATTTTCTACACTCTGTTCCACTAGTTGTGTACATAAATAAGCCAGCCTTCTAAGATGCTGACGAAAATTATATTAATATACTAAATATCAAAATAATGCTGCTTGGTGTATAACAAAACATCTTTCTTCTAAAGATCTGCGAGTGACATTCAAACTATTTTCCCTGTATTGACAGTTCTCTTGGGTAGATTGAATCAAATAATACTAGTCCTATCTTACAGATGGGAAAACTAAGGCGAAAAAAAAAAAAAAAAAAGCAAGAGACCAGCGGTGGTGCAGAAGCAGGTCATAGAACATGTAGCAGGTAAGGAAGCAGCTAGAGAGATGTGTGGAATATTTGGCATATTGAATTTGAGAGTGTATATGCAATTTGTGTCACACTTTGCTAGTGAACATAAGCACTGATATTTGTTGAGTTTCAAACGGATTCCAGGCATTGTTCTAAGTATTGGACATAAACTAGATCACTTAGTCCTGGCGACAATCCTTTGAGGTGGGCATTATCATAAATGCCCTCATTTTACAAGTGAAGACAGGAAAAAGTTACGTAACTCATCCAGTATCACAGAGGGCGGGTATATAGTGTAGAATCAGCATATGCACTGTGTTTTCTTGACTTACTACTGAAGGGAGCTGAAGAGACTTCAGATTCACTCAGTTTAGTATTTCTCAGGACGTGATCATTGTACCATTCTGCATCTCTAATCCTTAATAAAAACAGTAAATGGCAAATTCCTATGCTTTTTTAAAAAAAATTTATTGGAATATAGTTGCTTTACAATGTTGTGTTAGTTTCTACTGTACAGCAAAATGAGTCAGCTAAACATACACATATATACCCTCTGTTTTGGATTTCCTTCCTATTCTGGTCACCACAGTGCATTAAGTAGAGTTCCCAGTGCTATACAGTGTGTTCTCCTTAGTTGTCTATTTTACCTTTTTTTTTTTTTTTTGAGGGTAATTACACAGTAACAGCAAGTTCCCCGGTGATTCCTGCCAAATTTTGAGAACCTCTGATTTTTGTTTTCCAGCTGTTCTATGTGCAGCTGGAGAGGTTCTTTGATGGCAGCGAACAGCTGTAGGGAGTGGGATAGGGTAGCGTGGGGAAGTCAGAACCAGGCACATGAGGCTCACCCTTACTTCAACCTCAGTCCCCTCTGAGGTCCTCTTTTTTTTTTTTTTTTTTTTGCGGTACGCGGGTCTCTCAACTGTTGTGGCCTCTCCCGTTGTGGAGCACAGGCTCCGGACGCGCAGGCTCAGCGGCCATGGCTCACGGGCCCAGCCGCTCCGCGGCATGTGGGATCTTCCCGCACCGGGGCACGAACCCGTGTCCCCTGCATCGGCAGGCGGACTCTCAACCGCTGCGCCACCAGGGAAGCCCTGATGTTGTTCTCTTTTATACTTTGTAATTTTTCAATGAGATTTCATGCAAAGGGTCCTAAAGATTAAAAAAAACAAGACTTTGAAAACCTAGCCTAGTCCAGTCTCCACCTGCCTCCCCATTTCACAGATGTACAGACTAAGGCTCAGAGCTATCGGTATGGTTTTCTCAAGGCAACCCAGTTTAACAGAAATGGTGGGACCTGAACCCTCAGCTTCCTGAGCTTTGGGCTCTTGCCCTGTCACCATACTACAGGCACTAATTTGTACTAATTGCTAATTCTCAGAATAGCAGCTCTTAAAAATCAAGATGAGGAATGTGTGTGGGTATATTTAGTACATTTCCCAGAAAGACCTGAGGCACCAGGAGATAAAAGGCTGCAGGCAGTCAGTGGGTAGATGGTAAGCAGGACACAGTCTGCCTAGAAACCACAGATGTTCTGGAGCCCTGAGGGACTGGCACGCTAAAGGAATTGTTCTGTGCTTTCTGGAATTTACAGAAAAAGAAGGACTTGGGGACAAGAAGGAAAAAAGTCAGTATGGAAAGGATTTTGAGGATGTAAATGTGGATCGAGACTGGAGTCTCCAAGTTTACAAACAGAAATAAAGAAAAAGAAAATGTGGGCACCATGTTAAATACCAAGTTAGACAATCTTCCCAGGAGGAAAGTCAGCCCTTCAGAAGCAAGAAGCAGTAACCCAAATCTAACTGAATAGTCAGGGTGATAGATGGTCACCCCCAAGGAAGGAATCTCCTCACTAGTTTGAGAATCTCATTGTGTTGGTCACTCTAACTTCATAGTGATGATACCTTAGCAGGAAGTGCATTTCTTCCTACCTGGAAGAAAATCTGTTCAGACTTATCCAATCAATCAACCATAACTTATTTCTGCTCCTTCACAGGGTAATCAATAAGAAAGCTACAATGAGTATCGAGGTAGATTTCTAAGGACGCTGCAACTTTTTACTTTGCTGGACATGGGAGGATTTTTGGTCCTTTGCTCTTCCATTTGGGGGTCATGGTTTTAAAGAGAAAAGCTGGCTATCTAAATGGTGTCAAGAAGAGGATGGTGTTTTCTGGACCATAGCTAAAATTTCCAGACTGATGGTGTCCTGAGAAATAATAGAACATTTCTCAAAATGATGTGCATAATTGAGTAAAAAAGGATTTAACATGAAATTCCAGGGGAAGTAGAATATGGGCCAGTTGGACCCACAAAACAAAATACAGAGGGAATCACATACATGAGTGGACTTCATAAATTCCAAACTGTCATATAGAGCCTTCCAATAGTACAAGTGGTACCCGGCAATTTTTAAAAAGAAAATGCAGTTAAGAGAATTAGAAATGACACTTGTGGAGTGGGATATTGATGTGACAATGCTAGAGAACAGACACACAGTGAACTTAGATTTGTAACACAAGGAGGAAAAGATGATGCCATAATTGTCACTGGATCGTGCTTGAACAGTGACTGAACTTATGGTATTTATAAAACCAGAGTTGAAAGCATGGCAAAGAGCAACTGGGTGAGGTTAAAAGAGAAAGAGAAGTCATATGATTTTTTAAAAAATCTGTTGGAATTGTTTTATTTAGCAGAGATTTGAAAACAATGCTAATAAATGTTTAAAGTTATGTTTTCAACCAAAGGACCAGGAAAGCATACACTCATCACTTAGGCTTAGATTAATAAGTGACGAAAAGGAAGTAAAACTGCTTAATTCAGATTTTGCTTTTATCTTCTGAATTATGGAGAAGAATCTTCAATGGGAAAATGAAGAACAGAGATTGAAGTTTATGAATAGAGAATGGATGGTAAAGGGACTATGCAACTGTTTAAAATGAATTAAGCCAGGCCTAGATCACTGGTTCTTAACCCTGGCTGCATATTAGAACTGTCAGAGAAGCCTGACCTCACCAGATGAGAATATAGACCAAAACCAAGACATGATAATTTTTAAGGGAGGTATTAGGCTGCTCAGGCTTTTATAACAAAATAATATAGACTGGGTGGCTTGAATAACAGACATTTATTTCTCACAGTTCTGGAGGTTGTGAAGTTCAAGATCAAGGTGCCAGTAGATTTGACTTCTGGTGTGGGCTGTCTTCCTGGCTTGCAGTCAGCTGCCTTCTTGCTGCATCTTCACATGGCCAAGAAATAGTTCTGGTGTCTCTTCCTCTTCTTATAAGAGCACTTATTCCATCATGAGGGCCTCATCCTCATGACCTCATCTAAACCTCATTATCTCCCAGTGGCCCCACCTATCATCACATTGGGAGTTAGGGCTTCAACATGTGAATTTCTGGGGCGGGGGGACACAGACTTTCAGTACATAACAAAGGAGATATATATATATATATATATATATATATATATATATATATACACACACACACACACACACACACACACACACACACACACACACATATACACATTCTGCTGTTAGATTATAGAAAAAATATGATTTGCATAAACACAGAACTTCAGAGCAACTCATATGTAAAAGTCCCAGGCTTTAAATAATCATAACTTAAAATGAATAAGAAGAGTGAAGTGGCTATCAAAAAAAAAAAGGGAGCACAATATTACTGTAATCCAGTTTTTCCAGGTCACCACAGGCTGAGGGCAATAATGACCACAATAATAGTAATTACTGACAGGTTATCTTTAGCTCACCCAGCACATCATTGTGTTCCATATCCTTGGACTTTCAAATACCTTTCATTAGTTCTGGGAGCCCCCCCGGGACACCTTCCATATACTCGCAAAACTCATCTGTCAGCTCATATTTAGGGGTGATAATAAGTCACATTTCACAGGGCTGTTATGTGGATTACAGGAGTTAGGTGTGTGAAAGCATTTAGTAAACAATAAAATTCGATACAAAAACAGCATCGTGTGGTACAGAATGGGCTAGCTCTTGGGCAGTAGGTGCTACCCTGCCCTCATCTACCCTGCCCCACAGCACTAAATCACTCCTCCACCTGCCAGCTGCTGACCCTCAGCTCTCTTTCCTCTCTGGGAATTGCCCTTGAAGAGCCACACCCAAGGTCACATCCCCTTCGTGTGACAGTGACAGGTCTACGTGGGAAGGTGTGGAGGAGGGTATAAATTCTTGAACTCTTCGTCCCCACTTGGGACAACCCTAAGGGATCATCCCAGTTCTAGGCCTTTGCCCTGAATTTGCTGAATCCTCTGTTGTGACTGTACTCGCCCTTCTTCTTTCTCCCTCTGCCCCATCCTATTTTCTTCCTTTTATCCAAGAGTGTTAATCCCAAGAGCACGTATTGATATGCTTTCTTCACACTAATCATTGTCTCAGAATCTGCTTCCTGGGGAATCCACTGACATTTCCCAATCAGACAAAGGGGAAGCAAACTTTTTAGATGTAATTTTCCCTTTTCTTGATCTTTAAGTATCTAGTGTGTATGGATGCAAGAGAATGTCGTAATTCATTTTTTCATTTCTCAAATGAGTATTCACTTATCAAGTACTATTATATCCTCTGTACCAAGAGACACATGACCCTGAGGGTAAATTTCTGATCTGGGAAGCAAAGACAAGTGAAAACATTCAGATGTTAGCGAAAATCAGTCTCATGGGAAGTTGTAAGTTGCTGGTAGTACTCTGAGTGCTCAAGAGGAGGTGGCAAGAGTGTGACCAGGAATGTTTTGTGAAGTTTTCTGAATCAGAGATTCTGAGAATTTTGGAGCTGGACATGATCTTAGAAATTTTCTAGTATTAGACCTCTGTTAGAAGGTGAGGTAATTGAGTCCCAGAAAGGCCAAGTGACTTTCTCCAAAATCACAAAGCGAAAGTAGTAGGTGAACCTTGGAGGAAGGAAGGAAGACTTAGATAGCAGATGTCACCCCAGGTTTTCATGGTCTCCTTAGTCTTCTTCAGAATAATTGTTAGTTCTGGGGCTGTCCACACTCTGCAGAGGTCTGATCTTAATCTTGTTACAAGGTGTCAGCTCTTGAGGACAATTACTAATGTATGCTCAGCACTCTGGGGTCTGCATGGTACCCCAGGAATGGGTCCGAGGGTCCTGGTTGCTTTTCCAGTCACCTCCCATGCCTGCCATGGCTGGTGTTTCCTGCTTGTGAACCTGCCATCTGTCCCTCAGTTTCCAGTTCCTGGGACCCAGCTGAAGCTGCTCTGAAGCAAAAGCCACAAATCACCTCTTGACATGAGCTGATGTCATTTGAAACTTCACATTATAGCTCCCTTCTGCACTCCTTCCTTGCTTTGGTGTAGTGTGATTTAAATCTCCAACAGCTCCATGATACGGTTAACAACAGTAGTATTTCAGGCTGACTTTTCATTAGAAGCTTAGAAAGTGATTCACAATTATAGCGACCGTTCCCTTCTGGCTGAGATTCAGAGATATCAGACAAAGGCCATGGAGGAGGATCTGTGTGTCTCCTTACTGACCAAGAGCCCTGGCCAATCTTGCGGAATGAGGTGCCACTGAGAAATCCAGCAGGGCACTTGAAAGACACTCAGCCAGCCTTCAGTGATGCTACACTGGAAGCAATTAGAACTTTTTTCAACAGTTGGTGATTTGCCAGTTGTTGGTAAATGTACTAGCTTTGGCTACCAAGCCTAAGTCTTAGTGTGGAAAGGCATGCAATTTTTTAAACTAAAAATTCATAAGTGGTCAAGCTGAAATTAGAGGAAAAACTATTCCTACAACTCTATCATTAAAACAAATATAATTTTATATATTCCTTTCTAAGCTTTTTACATATTCATGTGGACAATAATAAAGACATGCTATTTATTTTCTTCAATCACTTTTGTGCATTTTTTATCTTTATCTTCTACCTAGTGGCTATGCTGTAATTAACTTAATCTTTCACTCAGAATTAACATAATCATTCTCCTGTTTTTGAGCATTTATTTTGTTTCTACTTCACACAATTATAAATAATACTGTAATGAACACCCTCATTATACAACCTTTCCCACATACTGCGTTATTTCTTCAGGAATAATTCCCCAAAGTGGAATTACTGGTTTAAAAAGTACAAATGTTGTGATTCCTAAAACATATATGGGCTCCAAAAGGGATGCACCAATTTACAATTCCATTGAGTATCACTGTATTAGGTAAAAAAAACTTCTCATTTTTGTTTTTATTTGCATTTCCATTAATCCTACAGAGAACTGACTGTTAGTAAAAAAATGTTTTCTCACAGAAGGCGCTATGATCTGCTAAATGTACACGTCAGGGTAGTGGGACTAATTTAATGATGTGGTGAAAAGGTTGCAGGGAGGGGTTCTTGCAACTTCTGTCCAGTGTGATGCTGGTGCCCTATGACCTGAGGCAGCAGCAGTACCAATACTTGCCAGTGGTGGTGAATCTGGCATCATGAGCTGCCATAGGCAGCAGTGCCCCTAGCATGGAGCATGGAGGCGATGTCCATGCCTACTGAGAGTGACTTCCAGGTGCAACTGCTGGAGGCCCAGCAATAGGATGGAGCTCCACAACCCACTGACTGGTCCACAGAGGATGCAGCCAACGGACATGGACACCCTGATAGCCACTGAAGCCAAAAGCCCGCATACCATACACTCAGATATAAGGTGTATGGGAACTTTTGATGGAGGATGACATAAAGCATTACAGGATGGGATGAAGCAGAATATGTGATTATGGCCAAATATATGTCCCATATTTGTTTTATCATCCCAAGCCAGTTCTGTTTAAGGAAATGTAGACTAAAGAAGAAATACTTCCAGAAATTTTCCATTGAACATGATGACAATTTTTGCTTCAAATCATATTTTAATGTTACAAGACAATCATTCCATCCCCAATTTTACACTTAAACAAAATAAGGAATGTATTTTTCAAGGGATTTTTCAGCATGTAATGAACAGATCATATGATTTTTTTGGTTCAGCCTGTTGGTATATTATACACAAAGGTTTTCCTCTACTGCATTAGAATAATAAACACATCAATTTAAAAATATTTACTGAAAATTTTTTCTGTATAAGGCATTAGGTGGGTTAGGGAATAGTAAAGAGCAATGCATTTCAGCTATCTGATTATAGAAAATTATCATGTTGCTGACATGATTGTAACTAGGGAGATTGCTTCTTTCATTTTATAGAGATATTCTTGTCACATGCTCTCTAATTTATTTTTGCCATATATATTTTTCAGTTATTTAAATATAAGTTGTTTGAATAAAATTCTTAATTTTCTACTTTGCTTATATGGAAATCGTTGTGGCATTCTTAAAGATTTTCTGTGGGTGTTGATTCTGTTCAAGTTGCTTGAGTGTACTTCTCAGGAATACTCATCAGAGAACTTCTAATTTTCATGGTGTGCTGATAAAGCTGGGCTGACCATTGATCTCTCCTTGTTTCCATAACTGCCTTCTTTATTAAAATTGCTAAATGGAGTCTAGTGACTAGAAGACTCAGCTATCAAAGCAATTACACAACAGGAATCATGGCATAATGCAGACTAAGTTTTAACCAACTATTTAGAAACTCGTGTTTCTAAATTCCAGATGATAAACTAGGAGCAGAGTCTTTCCAGGAAAGAGAGGTTTGAAGTACCCTCCAAATCTTTGGTGTCAAGGATTAGGGACAATCTGAGAGTGAATTAAATTATTTAGATCTCATTTTTAGAATATAGTTCTCCCCCAAATAAAGATCACAGAGGGCTCCTTAACTCAGATGAAATGTATTCACCTGTTGAAACTCAGAATTTTCTTTTACAGGATATGGAAAACATCCACATATCCCTTTACCTATATTACCTGGTATTAACATCCCCCAGAGCAAATTCAACTTAGTGTTTTAATTTAGATCATGTAACATGGTGCATGAATATTACTTCTTATGAATTAGTAATTAAAATTTTCTTCTAAAATGTATACTATTGTGACTTTTAATATTCTTCTTTCTGAAGAGAGAAAAATGTAAATCAGATGAGGAACAGTTACAATGCAACATTCAGCTACTGGCTGGAAGAGGAATGAAGAGGGAAATGAAAAAAATGTACCAAGACTTCTAGCCCTTAGATTTAATTAAACGCTGCTCTTTTTGTTTGCCTTTTTGGCATGGCTGCAGATTAATATTTTTTTTCATTTTTCTATAAAATTAAAAATGTCCATTGTTGCTTTTAGTGGATAGAAAAAAAAATTTAAGTCAGTCTTTGAATTAATACTTCAAACCAATAATCAAACCAATAACCATTCATTCTGAAAAAAAAAGGGAGGAAGAAACCTAAAGCAACCTGAAATAAAAATTCCTAAAAAGCTTTCATTTGACTTCTCCTAGTTATTGAGAATATCTCTAGTGACTGATTCTTTTGTTTTACAAATAACCAATTTACTTATTAGCAGGAAAGGTTTGGATTGTCTCAATGTAGCATTTTCTTCTTATTCAAGCTTACAGTTAAAATACCAGTTTTCTTAATCTTGTTTTCATGGCCATCTCTTTCCACCCAATGTGAAGCTCACTGTACTTTGATTCAATCAACAGTTGTCTTTGTTGTGGTAGTTGCTGAGCTCCTGTTGGATGCACACCATGATTGGGGCCAGGAAAGAAAAATTAATTAAACAAGCACTTGCCATAAGGGAACTCACATCTGGTGGCAAGACTGGCAGCAGACAAAATAATATTCCCATGATGTTTAGATTAAGGGAGCTATACTAAAGGAATTTTGTTAATAAAAATATATTAGCAGAAACACTAAGAAATTATATCATATATCTAGAGTGACTTATAGAGATTATCTAGTTCAAATTTCTCAGTTTATAAATAAGGACACTGAAGCTCAGACCTCACAGACAGGGACAGCTGACCTGGTAGAGGATCCAAATTTTCAAACCTTTTACTCTCTTGTTATAACACCACAAAGGGGCTAATTTGACCATCATCTATGGATGCAGAACTAACCCTCTGTTATTTCTAGGCATTTTGAACTGGAAATTAAACAACGCATTGACACAAATTTAAAGCTTTTGTTTTAAAATGTAGATTTTATCGTAAATCAGGTATGGTGAGACCAACAGTTCAGGAGATAATTGGCACTGAAAAGATAGTTTGTTACAGTTCCCAAGAGGGGCCACGTGGAGAAGCACCAGGGCTGATCAGGAGGCAGAGGAAGCAAGAGGAAAGCATGGGCAAGAGACTTTACTGTGATCTCTGAGGGGAAAAAGTGAGTGAGGCAGGGTAAGTAGGCTTAGGATTAGTTAGTTGGAATAATTTCAGCAGCTCTGGGGTGTAGGGGCTCTCTCAAGTTGTCTGGTACCTGGCCTTGAGATGATTAGGACAGAGAAATATGGATCTGGAATGTAAAAGCCCAACAGCAGAGGTGTGGGGAGGGGGGGATTGTGGGATCTTGATTGGTTGGTTTGTATATGAAAGTTGTGCTTTTGTAGGGCATTCATTTGTTATCTCAAGTATGAATATTTAACCAGCCATGGGAAGGGCAGTCTTAACCTGGTTAAGAAGGCCCCAGATGCCAGAGAATCAAGGATACAGAAAATGTAGTTAATACAATATTTCTATCAAGAAACATGCATTTTATTTTTTGGGGGGATAGGGCTGCCCTTTAAAAGAGACAGTTCTGATTATCAACATTATAACTACCTCTGATGAAGTTTTTAGTTTGGTTTGTTTTTACTTAAGCCAGGGTATCATTATATAATCTTGTCTCTCTCTAGACAGGATGCTAAATATTTCGGGGGCTGCATGTGATTTGAACTTTGGAAATAATGTGAGGTCTCCAAATGAAAAGTGATAATATAAACCTCCAAAATACACATATTTCTATGAGTAGTAATTACATTCCCACACTTAGAAGGATGGATTTGTTACTCTAACTTAGGAAAAATAACACTTTGAGTGGAAAAAAAAAAGAACCTTAAGTAGACTACCTATTACAACTGGTTAAATTTTAAAAGTACACCTATAAGTTCACGTTTTGAAACTCGGAAAAATCTTTATCATAAAAACAGTTTCAACAAATGGATGGTAGGGCCTCAGTTAGCTACTCTTATCACATTTAACCCAAACGTAGCTCAACTTTGCATTCAGGGGTCCCAGAATTTAATTAGCTAAAATTCTGAGAGGAGGAATGTTTGTTGTATGGGAGAAAGATGGATGTATTTGTGGAAAATAGGCCTATCTGTGAAACAGACATCATTAGGTTTTATATTGACTCTATTATTACTTCTCCCACAAACTCCAACCCAACCTAATCCAACCCAAGGCAAATAAAAACACTCACACAGTTCTCTTCCCATTCCCAGTTATCCAGTCCCCCCTGCTATTCCTTACACCCAGAAATGTACCCATTCAATGGCACATGCTCTGAAAACATATTACTCCTTTCCTTCTAAATCAACACCACTGCAACTGAGCATAATTAGATGTTAAGGGGAAAGCAACCTTTTCAAAGTAAACCCCATTAAGATACAAAATTTTACTAATCTCCTTACCCTCCTGAAGCATTTGAGTTTTAAAAAGAGGATACTTGTGTCCTAAATAAAACTATAATGGAGGGTGGGGGTGAGGTGTGTATATTCAGCAATGGAATAATGTAAAGTACATTATGACAAGGAACTATCAGGTGGGTGTAACAACTCACTAAGAACAGATTCTCCCCTGAGGCCCCTTTTACAACAACTTTGCATATTAATTGTTAAAGGCTCTGAGAAATTCTGTAGTGAGGAAACCAGTATAACTATGATCAGGTCAGCTTCCTAATACTGTTTCTATCTTCCACCATGTTTTCTCTTTTTCTAAGTCTAAATATACATATTTTCTAAGAAAGCTTAACTTTTCCACAATAGTTCCCATGGTAAAGACAAAGGATTCTCAAGGAGGGGCAAAGAGTACGGTGACAGTTCTATTTGTAAAGGAGGATGGCTTTGGTAAATGGAACACCATAAAGTGTGGGAACAATAAACTTAATATGTGTCTAACGATTGTGTCCTGTGAGGATTACATTACCCAGTGCCAGCATGGCTACAGGGAGAAGCATGGGACAACTTAATGTGTAAACTGAAGTACAGAAAGTTGGTTGTTTGGGTAGCAACACAACATCAAATCCACCTTCCAGGTTTACTAGAGATGACAGTCCACAGGCAGCTGAGGCACCCAAAGATTCTCAGCGGCTCTCTGGAGCCATTACTCTGGAATTCAGCAGTGAAGAAATTCTGCTAAGGAAGACGTCCTATGCCCATGTGCTGTTTCTATCCCTCGCCATCAGGGTACGTACGAGTCATCTGTTGCTTGTTGTTGTGAACTATGTGGCTTGTTTAGAATTTGTCTTTCTCTTGAAGAAAGTAGGCTTGGAAACTAGCTTACTGATCATTTTTTTTGTGGGCTCCCATCTGTGACAGAGACCAGAAAGTCACTGAAAAAAATTATGCCTTTTTGTAATTTTCGTTTTCTTGATTTCATGACGGTCAAGTAGGCAAAGGGCTAGTAAAAAAAACAGTGTAAAGGGTGAGAGAGCTCTTGGTTTGGACTTGCTTAAAAAAAAAATTTACATAAGTTCATCAAATGACTCATTAACCTGACAGTTATTAGTTTTCCTTTATTCTCAATAATTACTCACACTTTTCCTTTTACCCATGTCATTATAAACCTCCTGTAATGAAGAAACAAAGAACAAAAAACATAAAACCAAGAAAAAAAGAACACCTTTGCATTCTGAAACATAAGATTTCTATCTAATTTGAAATTTCTGCCAATAATTTCACCAGAAGAGTGTGCCAAATAAGTGAATATTTTTAGTTCCATGAGCTAAACAGCAGATACAGATCTGTGATTGAAGATAAACAATCTGTTAGCTAAATATTTTAAAATCACGAATGCAGTTTCCTCCTAATATGCAGCATTAAATCCTTTTTTAAGCTGAGATTGATTTTGTCGGTAAATTCTGATTTTTTTTCCTCTAGTGGATAGTTAACTAGTATTTTTAAAAGGATGTTAACCTTTTCAACTAGCCACTGGATACTGGTGGGAAATGCCTCCTCCTGTTGATGTCCTCCTGACAGCTAGTTTACAATAGCCTGTTGTTTTGACCTGAGTCTCCGACTTTTATCATATGTATCATGGTTCTTGGGAAAGAAATGCATTTTAAAAGGAAGCCATTTATAACTCCAAAACAATATTAATTCCTTCTTCTCATCACTGTCTTCTCATCACTGTCATTCTCTATATGATGAGGAAAAATCTTAGAGAGGTTTCCTTAATTTGGCACAGTATCATTCTAAAATCCTAAATAATGTTGTCATACAAATTGAGACTGTATTCTATTGAGTAACCCAATACTTTTTTAGTATTTGTTTGACAAAATGAGTCACTGATTAAATACTATGATTCAGTTATTTCTAAAAAATAATAAAATAGACTATTTCCTCCAGGTTTGTTTAATAAGAATCATTTAAATTGCAAAAGAGCTACCCTCAAGAGACTCCTGCCAGTTCTTTCTATCTTAATGAGAGCATGAAACAACATTAAAGAAAACTAGAACAAATTTTGGGAAATTTTCTACTAAATCATAAAATTATCAAATGCTGTCTTAGCTTGGGCTGCTATAACAAAATATGATAAACTGGGTGGCTTATAAACAATAGAAATGTATTTCTCACAGTTCTGGTGACTGGGAAGTCCAAGATCAAGGCACTAGCAGATGTGGTGTCTGGTACCCACTTCCTGGTTCATGGAGGGAGAGGATGAAGGAGCTCTCTGGGGTCTCTTTTGTAAGGGCACTAATCCCATTCACGAGAGCTCCACCCTTATGACCTAATCACCTTTGAAAATTCCCATCTTCAAATACCATCACATTGAGGATTAGGTTTCAACATACGAATCCTGGGGGGAAACAAATTTCCAGTCCATAGCAAATACAAAATAAGAAGTTATGTAAATCATATTGTCAATCAATCTTTTCTTCAAAGCTATCTACAGACTTTCAATTCATTTAAAAATACTTTTTAAGCTCTCAGTCATGGAGACAAAAGCATATTTTACTGGAATCTTTGGCCTCAAGAAGCTTGTAGTTTGGTGTTTTGTTTTACTAAGGTTTGTGTGTGTGTGTGTGTGTGTGTGTGTGTGTGTATGTAGCTCCACAAATTCTCACCCGAAAGGGAGAAATTTTTTCCTTGAGGTTGATTCTATTATCTATTCTAAATAATTGCCTGGTGGATTGACCTGATCTTTGTGATTTATAGCACAGCTGTGTGATCTTAGGGTTGGAGGCCATGCTACAATATGGGCATCCCTATTCACACTCTGTACCATGTGTTCATTTTACACTCAGTTAATGAAAGCATTTGTAAATGCAACTATTTTTAGGCTCACTATTGTTTGTAGTTCTGCCTCTCAGATTCAACATCTGCTGGAAACTGCCTTGTCCAAAGGAGGCAAGTGGCTGAGGTTAAGAATTCAGGCTACAGAAATAAACCCACGCACCTATGGGAGATTCATCTATGACAAAGGAGGCAAGAACATACAATGGAGAAAAGACAGTCTCTTCAATAAGTGGTGCTGGGAAAACTGGACAGCTACATGTAAAAGAATGAAATTAGAACATTCTCTAATACCATATACAAAAATAAATCCCAAATGGATTAAAGACCTAAATGTAAGACAGGATACTATAAAACTCCTAGAGGGAAATATAGGCAGAACAACTTTGACATATATCGCAGCAATATCTTTTTGGATCTGTCTTCTAGAGTAATGGAAATAAAAACATGAATAAACAAATTGGACCTAATTAAACTTAAAAGCTTTTGCACAGCAAAGGAAACATAAATCAATGAAAAGACAACCCTCAGAATGGGAGATAATATTTGCAAATGATGTAACCGACAAGGGATTAATCTCCAAAATATACAAACAGCTCATACAGCTCAATATCAAAAAAGAAAAACAAAACCTAACAATCCAATCAAAAACTGGGCAGAAGATCTAAATAGATATTTCTCCAAAGAAGACATACAGATGGCCAAAAGGCACATGAAAAGATGCTCTACATTGTTAACTACTAGAGAAAGGCAAATCAAAACTACTATGAAGGGCTTCCCTGGTGGCGCAGTGGTTAAGAATCCGCCTGCCAGTGCAGGGGACACGGGTTCGAGCCCTGGCCCGGGAAGATCCCACGTGCCACGGAGCAACTAAGCCCGTGTGCCACAACTACAGAACCTGCGCTCTAGGGCCCGCGTGCCACAACTACTGAAGCCCGCGCCTAGAGCCCGTGCTCCGCAACAAGAGACACTGCAATGAGAAGTCCACGCACAACGAAGAGTAGCCCCTGCTTGCCACAACTAGAGAAAGTCCGTGCGCAGCAACAAAGACCCAGCGCAGCCATAAATAAATAAAGTTTAAAAAAAAAAAAAAAAAACTACTATGAAGTATCACCTCATACCAGTCAGAATGGCCACCATCAAAAAGTCTACAAATAATAGATTTGGAGAGAGTGTGGAGAAAGAGGAACCCTCCAGTACTGCTGGTGGGAATGTAAATTGGTATAGCCACTATGGAGAACAGTATGGAAGTTCCTTAAAAAACTAAAAATAGAGCTACCACATGACCAATAAGTGGTACCAGGAAAACTGGACAGCACCACTCCTGGGCATATATCCAGAGAAAACCGTAATTTGAAAAGATACTTGCACTCCAATGTCCATTGCAGCACTATTTATAATAGCCACTACATAGAAGCCACCTAAGTGTCCACTGACAGATGAATAGATATAGAAGATGTGGTACATATACACAGTGGAATATTACTCAGCCATAAAGAGAATGAAATAATGCTATTTGCAGCAACATGGATGGACCTAGGGATTATCATACTAAGTGAAGTAAGCCAGACAAAGACAAATATCATATGATATCGCTTATATGTGGAATCTAAAAAAAAAATGATACAAATGAACTTATATACCAAACAGAAATATACCCACAGATATAGAAAACAAAATTATGGTTACCAAAGGGGAAAGGGGGATGAGGGATAAATTAGGAGTTTAGGATTAACATATACACACTACTATATATAAAACAGACAACCAACAAGTACCTACTGTATAGTACAGGGAACTATACTCAATATTTTGTAATAACCTATAATGGAAAAAAATCTGAAAAAGAATATATATATGTGTATATATATGTGTGTGTGTGTGTGTGTGTGTATATATATATATATAACTCAATAGCTTTGCTATACCCCTGAAACTAACACAACACTGTAAATCAACTATACTTCAATTAAAAAAAAAAAAGAATTCAGGCTATGTAGCCAGTGTACCTGAGCTCAAGCCCCAAATCATCAGCAGTCTAGGTATGTACCTAGGCAGGGCATTTAAGCTCTCTGTGTCTAAGATTCCTCATATGTAAACTGGAAGTAACAATATGGCAAAGCCCCCTCCATTACACTAAGTTTAGTCTAAAAATTGAATCAAGTGAAATGCATTGGGCCTGTTTTTATGAGATCAATGAAATGAGAAGAAGGGCTGGTGCAGGAAGAGTTCCTGGGACAGGCAGGATGGGCCTATTTTTCCTTTGGGCTCATTACCACCCTCAGTCTCTGGGTGCATGTCCTCTCATTGGCCCGTGGTTAGAACACGATCAGAAGTGCACAGTGGTTCTCCCAGGACTTGGGAGGCTGTTCACAGCTTGTTGAGTTAACAGCTTCTCAGAGGAGCAGAAACATATTTTACCGCCAGCCTCCAGGTCACCTTTTATGCCCTCAAGCATGGCTGCATGAAATAGACTGAATAAGGGGTAACCAAGAGGGGAGATTTTTTTTTTACACATCATTGATTATTTCTTTCTCTTCTCACTCTGTCTTTTCAGGGAGAAATGATAGGCTTTGGTGCTTTAATTATTATGTCTATTCGAATAATCTAGCTTTCTCCTATGACAGCAATTTAAAACTTCTTTCTTATTCATCATATTTGGTTTCTGATTCCTGAAGTCATTTTTCTCAAAGATCAAGTCTATTGTAGCAGGAGGTCTGTATTGGAAGCATTCCAAAGTTAAACTAAATCCTTAAAATGCTAGTAACAATAATAATCATAATAAAATGAAAACTATAATATGTTTAATACCTGTATGCCTGGCATTTAACATATTTATCATTTCATTTGATGTTCTCACCAGTCCTTACAGATACTGATACATTTTAGAGAACAAACTGAGTTTCAGAATGTCCCATCAATATCTCCATTTGCACAAGTATATTTGACCCCAAACTCGCATTCTCCTATTACAGACGTTGGATGATGACCCAGTCACAAATGTTAACTTTATTATTTCTTTGTGTGAGGTTGATATGAAGATATCCTAGCACCTTCCAGATTTGGGTCAAGTAGTCTCATGCTCAGATACAATGACTTTCCAAATGTGATTTTAGAAACACATTTATAGGCTACTGAAGATTTTGTTAGTTTGCTTTGGTCAGATGCAAGATTGTACCTTGGTGACCATAATGCCACCAAACAGTCCCCTCAAGCCAAAGGAAGGGCAGCGATTTGCTGTGACTACTTGGGTATGATTTTGCCGAACCAGAAAATGTTTTGGCTCTTGCCTGATAGGAAACTGATCCAATTTCAGAATCATCAGAGTTAATCCACTGACAATCTTTTTTCTTTTGCGATGAAAATAAAATACTTTCTTAGGAAACACTATGTGGTCGTTCCCAGCTGGGCTGGAGCCTTTTCCCTGAACCCTTATTTCCTGCCTTTACTGTTACAGCTCTGTGAAAAATAAGCACAAATGAGACGACACAGAGACATCTGCCTTCCTGTTCATGGTTCCATAAGTGACACTTCTGTGGGATGCAGTTGTACTGATATTAGTGGTAGGAAGGGGAATCCATCCTTCATTATTGAAAATAGCCTTTCTTTTTCATTGAAAATGACGATGCGTCACAGGAAAGTGGGAGCTTGGAATGAAGAATGCGTCAGGATAAATTTACCTTTTGTCTTTCTTCAGATCTCAATTTGGATATTGTTTGCAAGATGAACACTGTTCAACCTCAGGACCAAGCAGATTTTGCAAGCGGTGGGAAGCAGCACAGGTGCACTGGACAGTGAACAATCATACAATTCAATCAATGGCTGGTTTTGTCTGTCCTTGCAGGAGGGCCTTTTATTCCCTTCCTCCCCTGCCCCTATCTTTTTGGTCATGCTGTGTGATAAATAATAAGATCAAGGGACTGGACACCAAGATTCTGGCCTCGGTTCAACCTGATTAATTATTGCTCTAACTGTACACTTTCTTGCCCTCTTGTTGTGGTTTTTTAAAGCATCTTTTTAGCAGTTATTATACATAGAAAACAAAAATGTAATATATTCTGAGATTAAAAGAATATTTAAGAGTATTTAATATATATGTACACACACACAAACTTGAATTATTGACATTTGTGCAGGAGATTTGAATATTTAGGGACCAATTCTTAGCCTTTGAAGGATAGATCAAGATCAAACACTTAATCATCAGAAAGCCATCGAATTTGGGGAAAGCTGAGTATAGTTAAGATGGTCTCCATATAGGTGTTTCAATACTCTGAATTTCTTTGTAAATGTTCACAATCTTTTATTAGGAAGATGAAAAATAGTGGTAATACTGACTGTAGAGGGTAGAGAATGATGTGTGTTCATGTAAGTAAAATTAGGGGTGAGGATGAACATGTGATTGAATGATGGATTGATGGCTAGTGGTTACCAACTATTAACCTTTATATAACTTGGTATCATAAAATTTGCAGGCTTGTCACAGACTTGAAAAAAAATGGGAATGTTATAATTCTAGACCATTATCACATCAGTGGCAACTCTAGAGATAGGGCTACTATTAAAAATTTTAACAATGGTATTCGTATATTCTACAGAAATCGCTACAATACTAAGTCATATATTTTGTTCTAAAAAGAGCAGATTTGGTTAATAGCCATTAACTTTCAGGCTTCAACCAGAATCCCTTTCAGTGAATACAATCTTAACTTTTAAAAAATGTCTAATTTTGGGCTTCTCTGGTGGCACAGTCATTAAGAATCCACCTGCCAATGAAGGGGACACGGGTTCGAGCCCTGGTCTGGGAAGATCTCACATGCCATGGAGCAACTAAGCCCCAGAATCACAACTACTGAGCCTGCACTCTAGAGACCGCGAGCCACAACTACTGAGCTCACGTGCCACAACTACTGAAGCCCTCATGCCTAGAGCCTGTGCTCCGCAACAAGAGAAGCCACCGCAATGAGAAGCCCACACACTGCAATGAAGAGCAGTCCCCGCTTGCTGCAACTGAAGAAAGCCCACGTGCAGCAACGAAGACCCAATGCAGCCAAAAGTAAAAATAAATAAAAATTTTTAAAATGTCTAATTTTTGTTGATAATGTCTAATTTCAATATAGTATGCTATATTGTACACTGGAAATGGATACAAATGGAATGTTTGGATAAAAATAATTATGGTTTCTTGAATAAGAAGTTTTCAGAGATTTAATAATGATTTTCATTTGAAGAGTGCTTTCTATTTATGTGAATACCCAACAATCTGCTAAGGTAGACAGGATGTTTAATTTTCCAGTAGGAAGCCTGTGGTTTGGGGAAGTTAAGTGACTAAGGTCCTGGGGTGAGGCAAAGTCACAACACAAGTCCAGGATTCCACCAATATCCTCCAGTCTCAGCTCCACCCCTAAAAACAAACAAATGGAAACTCACCCTTGAATAATAACTTTCCAATTAACTTCACATACAACAGGTAATTTAAAATTCCCAGCTACTCAATGAAAGGAATATTATCTCCATTTTACAGATAAAGAAACACAAGCTCAGGAATTAACCTTCCAGGTTCACTGGCTTGGACAGTGCTGACAGGTAAATATTGAGAGCAGCTTTTTGATTCCTAGATTTTGGAATAGTGTAGTGTCTTAGAAGTTTACAGCCTTTCAAAGAAGACTGCTTTTCCCCCTTTTCCTCCTTGTGATGGGAAGACTATACAATTCTTGTTTTAGTCCAAGGCACGTAAAAATAAAGGTTAAATTCTGGTCAAGCCATCTAGTTTTTCTACTAAGGTGAAGATGAAAAAGGAGGTAAACTTACAATTGCTAAGAAGATAATATAATTGAAGCTGGAGTTTTTGGCACAGGATTTGGGTAGAGTGATGTGGGAAACTGATATTGTAACAACATTAAAATACTTCTAAGAAGGTCCAGTAGGGTGAATCTAGCTACTGTTAATGATGCATGGGCCTCCCTGGCAGCACAGGGTTGGGAATCCACCTGCCAAAGCAGGGGACACGGGTTCGAGCCCTGGTCCGGTGAGATCCCACATGGCGCGGAGAAACTGCGCCCGTGTGCCAATGCTGCTGAGCCTGAGCTCTAGAGCCTGCAAGCCACAACTACTGAAGCCCACGCACCTGGAGCCTGTGGTCTGCAACGGTAGAAGCCACCGCAGTGAGAAGCCCGCGCACTGCAAAGAAGAGTGGCCCCTGCTCGCCACAACCAGCGAAAGCCTGCACGCAGCAATGAAGACCCAATGCAACCAAAAATAAATAAATCAAATAAATTAAAAAAAAAAAAGCTACACATGGCTGTGTTTGAAGATTTGGGAAAGAAGGGTATTTTCTCCTGGATTACTGAATTGGAGTCTTGTGCATACCTATATAGAAGGTAGCTAAATTTGCGTTGTTTCAATTTTGTATATATTTAGATTTAGTAGTCCCTAATTTCTTTGCATTTAAAAAAAAAGAAATATCTGTTAAAGTTTTAGCTTGTTCATTGGATTTGTTCCCTCCCCCTTTCCAGATGGTATATGAGTAAATAAATAAGACCAAGGAAAATTGTAGAATATAAATGTGCAGACTCAAGGAATAACCTAGCTTTGTAAGATAGTGCATCTTTGGCTTTGAGCTTCTTTACAGACTGGCCAAAAAGTGACAAGTTCACTGAACTTTAATAGAAATATTTTCCAAAACTTTACAGAGGAACTCTCAGTGATCTAATGAAAATGATATTCAAAAGCATTTTTCAGGGATACAATCATATCTCTGACTTACCTAGTTATCTTTAATAAAATTAGAGGGCATGGGGCTTCCCTGGTGGCGCAGTGGTTGAGAGTCCACCTGCCGATGCAGGGGACACGGGTTCGTGCCCCAGTCTGGGAAGATCCCACATGCCACAGAATGGCTGGGCCCGTGAGCCATGGCCGCTGAGCCTGAGCGTCTGGAGCCTGTGCTCCACAACGAGAGAGGCCACAACAGAGAGAGGCCCGCGTACCGCAAAAAAATAAATAAATAAAATAAAATAAAATAAAATAAAATTAGAGGGCTTAATAATAAAATGCAACACAGGGCAAGCAAATCTGAGGACCTAGGTTAAACTATCCCAAAATCTGGTGGTTTTCTATAGTCCAAGGACAGAACTGGAGTACCAACCGAGGGAATGTAGGCTAGCACATCCCTAAGACAATCCTACCTCCATTTCACATGTCTCAGACAAACTTTTTTTTGATAAAGAGCTAGACAGCAGATATGGAGGTTATGCTCTCTAACAGTTGTGAGCTGAGAGATACCGCTAAGATGCAGTAAAGAAAGAGCCAGGACACAAAACTCCGGGCCCGCTGACAGCAGCTCTTGGGCAGAGAGGTTATCCAGCAGAATTAAGCCAGCTGACCCTGTGGTCTATAGCCACAGCTCCAGTTATTACACCAGCTTTCCAAGTCACCAATCCCTGGCTCTCACTTGCCTGTGTCTCTGGCACCCCTGCTCCACAGCTGCACTGGCTTTTTGGCCCTTGCCGCTGCCCTTCACAACACAGCCTCTTGGATCACAGACTGAACCTATTTCTCCAGTACCAGCTCTCACTTGAATTTGGCTTATTCAATCTTGCCAAGCTTAGTGAGGGCCAGGCAGGACAAAAGTCAGGCCTGGTGGTAGTCTAATCTACTCTATCATACTGGCCACTGATTGAACTTGTATGCTGTAGAAACAAACCGAATTATTTAGCATTGAGGTGCTCTCTTGAAGGGTGAGAAGGCCGTATTTTGGGGGCAATGATTAGGCAGTGCTGAGGCATGGACAGTGGTAGGGCTGGCTCACTCTGCTTACGCATGGCTGATCCAGATCTCAAAGCCATGACCGCTATCCTGGAGCTCAGAGTTTTTTCTGACGAAGCCAAACCAGCCTCTTAGCCTTTTGCCCTTTGAAATTCACACTGTCATAAATCCATAGAATTTTAGTGAATCTTCATGATAATCCAGACTAAAGGCTATTAACACATGCAGACAGCCTGTGAATCAGATTATGCCCCACAGATGTGCACAGTGTACCCTAAAAAAAAAAAAAAAAAGCAAAACTTGAACTGATGATCACTTTAGAAAAGTCTTAAGATTTCGTGTTTAAATCTGGATTTCTAGGGTTTCTTTAAAGTTGGATATGCCACACTGAGCCTCATCTTCCCATGTGCCACAAGCAGCTGTAGCTGAGTGGCTTCGGTCCCTTTTAGACCAGCCATACACACTGTAGTTCCGCATCCCCACCTACTCTCTCCTTGACATAGGGTTCTAAGGGTCAGTTGTCATTTTTCATGCTGCCTTCAGTATCACAGCCCTTCACTCACTCATATCACCTGCCGAGTGCCCGAAACCATTGAATGCCAGCCACGTGAAGTCATCCATCCTGCACGTTTTACCACGGAGGGACCAAGGGACCACAGATGTGGTACCAACCTTGGTAGTCAGGATTAGATTTGGTTGCCCAGCTTCACATTCAGGACTATTTATTTCTTTTCTGATATATCTTACTTTCCATGTCTCTATAGATTCATGTTTTAAAATAAATAAGTATAATGATGAATGTCATATATTAAATATTTACCTGGTACATCAAATCAAATATATTCATTTGCTTGATTTTTTTCACAGATAAAAAAACAGATATACACTACCAAATGTAAAACAGACAGCTAGTGGGAAGCAGCCACATAGTACAGGGAGATCAGCTCGGTGCTTTGTGACCACCTAGAGGGGTGGGATAGGGAGGGTAGGAGGGAGACGCAAGTGGGAGGAGATATGGGGATATATATATATATATATATATATGTATAGCTGATTCACTTTGTTATAAAGCAGAAACTAACACACCATTGTAAAGCAATTATACTCCAATAAAGACGTTAAAATTTTTTTTAAATAAATAAATTTAAAAAATAAACTGAGGCAGTAGTCCTACAACAACAACAACAAAAAAACAGTATCAGGAATCTTGATATGTGTATTGTTTTCTTTATGATACCATTCTTCAAAATTGTATCTTTTCTTCTTTTAAAAACAGACGTTAGGAATTTACTCCCAAATTACCCTTAGACAGTGATTTTGGCAGGGGGATTGATAAAGGTCCACTGCATGTATGTTTTTTTTTTTTTTTCCACTGCATATCTTGAACTGTGTTTTGATGAGATAAAGTCTTCTCAAGTCCACATGGTTTAAAACAAATCAGACATTGCATTTAAACATGTAATTTCATTAAAAAGTCAGGAAAATGAATCAACATCATTTACACAAAATATACAGTGTGCTACGTTTGTGGATCACTTTGCCGGCACTGTTCCATTGCCTATTTGTCTATGCCTGACATGAGTAGTAGCCTTGAAGTTGTGTTATCCAAGGACAATCTGGAATACGCCCAAAGGGGAGAAGTATAAAAATCAGGATGTAGAGTTGGGGCTGGGGATTTAAAAGAGATTTTCAAGAGATGCATGAAGGTGGGGACAGGAACTTAAGTGCCTAAGCAGAAGAAGACCACCGACTTGGAATGACTCCTGTTCAGACTTGCTCTCCCCTCCCCTCTCCTTCTCCTCTTTCCCTCTGCGTACCCACACAAACATACACACACAAGAAATAAGAAATAAGGTGCAGACTCTTTCAAATACATAAAGAAGGAAAGGCTCATTCATGAAACATACACCATTACCCGTTTCTGTATTTTTCTCTCCTATTTTTGTTGTCAACTAGAGGCAGTCCCAAGCGCCTTCCAAAATGGCCCCAAGCAAAAGAGAGAATGTATTTTAAGGTCTCACTTGTTAGGCATTAACTTTTATATATTTTTCCTTTTTTGAAATGGTATTTTTAAATAGAATACTTAGGAAAGAAGAACTGGTAAAGAAAATTATTATAGAAAAAAAAAAGTCTGCAAAAATATCTAAATTGTACATTATCTTGCTGGTGAAATCTGAGTCCTGCTGCAGACTTCCCAAAGCATATTGGCTTCGGGTTTCTGGGGGAAGGTGCTCTGGATCTCTTTTAAAAAGCACACATGCTGCTCCATGTGGTGCAGCAGCTGCTAAGGTAATGATGCATTTTTAGTGAAAAAAAAATACCATAAATAAACATACAAAAAATCATATAAAACTCTCTCCAACTAAGCACGAAATTTGGCAAGTTAAACATCCCCCCAAAAATTCATAACCGATAAGATAACACACCAGTCCAGCCATTTCCAAATCTTATCTCTACCTACATATTTATGCACATATTTATATAACACATATCACCATTATATTTACCTTTCCAATATGCCCACGAATTTAATCCGTGATTTCCAATGCTAATATATTCCAAGGGTGTGGAGGACTCAAGATTAAATGCCTCTGCCACTACATAAAATTAGTTAGTAATGAATCAACTAATTATATAATTAACTACAATTTTTGGCTTCACTAAATTAAAAGAAGACTTCTTTTTTCTGAGTGATGACTACAAGACATTATTAGAAAATAAAGATATTTTTCTATTTTATTCTGACTACTAGCTATTTCTAAGGTATATGGTAAAAGGAAGTAGTTTGTATGTAGGGAGGAATCTGAATCTCTGTACTGATTCCTCTCGATCTGAAATTACTTAACTAAAGTTGGTAATTCATTCACAAGGAGTTCAGGGTCATATTAACTGCCCTATAAGCTGAGAAAAAAAAATGAAGAATTAACTCTCCAATATAAGCACTGAAATGATCTCTCAACTGACCAGATTCACAAAAATTCACATCATACAGTACCTTCTAATAACTAGACTGAAAGGACCAACACACTAAATTTAACAGGTGGCACTCTCAAGGTGAAAATGACTCTCTTAAATAATAAAGTGAATACATTCAAAAACTGTATCTCAATCAGTTACTATAACAGAACTGCAGGCAGTAGAACAACAGGACGATCTATGCAATGTCTAAGAGGGTTACTCAGAACTAAGACTAGAAATTATTTATTTCTGAATCCAGTTTGCCATCTTTGTGAAACTGTTTTAGTAAGTACGGTGGCAACTCACCAGCTTTGGGAGTTGCTAGGAATATATGTCAAAAGAAGGGATGGAGGGATGAATGAAAGAGGAGAAGACAAGTGATCAAAAGAAATGGGTTAGGGGATTAGGGGTGAAAAAGAATAGCAAATTTTGTTTGTTTCCATCCTTATCACTCCTTCCTTCCTTCCTCCCTCCTCCTTCCTTTCCTTTTTACTTTCTTTTTTTCTTTCTTTCTTTCTTTTCTTTCTCTTTCTCCCTCCCTCACTCTCTACCTTTCTTTTTCTTTCCTTCCTTCCTTCCTTCCTTCCTTCCTTCCTTCCTTCCTTCCTTCCTTCCTTTCTTTCTTTCTTTCTTTCTTTCTTTCTTTCTTTCTTTCTTTCTT
>NW_020837946.1:74030858-74067236 GCF_003676395.1 Aethalodelphis obliquidens | reverse complement strand
TCTTTCTTTCTTTCTTTCTTTCTTTCTTTCTTTCTTTCTTTCTTTCTATCTTGTGTTTACTTTGAATTACATTTGGAACTATACCATATTCTTTTCAAGGTTTAGAGCTTGTAAACTTTTGAATGTAATCTTATGCTTTATTTCTGATGCCTCCTGAAATAGCTCATTCTAAACAATGCTACAATAGTTAAGTCTTTTCAGTGTTTCTGATAACAAATCTATCGTTATCAAATTGAATGGCCCCTAAATCAGACTTACTGAAAAGGGAGTCACAGTATAGGTGTGTGAATTTATATACAGGTACATGCCCACAGGAAAAAGCTTTTTGCAGGTAGTTCTAAAAAAGTTCTAACTTTGTAGGTTTCAACCTTTTCTTTGGCTGTGATTATGTTGGATTGTTAAAGTGAAATAAAACTGTGTTTCATAGAATAAGATGATACTTCCATTGGTGAGATAAATACCTAGAAACTAACACCCCAATTTTTAAAATTTAGCTCTGGACTAACCAGTATGTCACAGAAACATAATTTTCATACCATTAATGTAATATGGAAAACCCAAACCAAAGACTTTTATTACAACGTGTTTAAATATAGTTCTCCTGGTTTTCTGTTTGTTTTTTTTCCCCCTGACTCCAATTTCATTTCTTAAATGTGGATATTATGGCACTTATTCTTTGAAAACCTCATAGTACCCAGATTTCACCTCCAGAGTATTTAATTAGTCTGAGGTGGGACCTGAACACTGGGACTTTAAAAAAGCTCTGCAGGTGATTTTTATGTGTGGCCAGGTTGAAAACCACTGCCCTGGAATTTGAGCATCAACCTTGAGGTCAACTGCACCATGAGCTGAGTTCAGTATTGAACAATGGCAGGTATGACTCAAGTCTTAAGGTTCATCTTTTCCACATTTCTCTATCCCACCCCCATCTTTTCACTTATAATGTATTTGTTGTGATTCAAACTTTAAACTCGAGAAGATCATTAATCATAGATATAATTTAGTGACAGCAGGGTCATGTCCCACTAAGTAAGTACACCTTGTTTGCCTCAAAATGCTAATAGCTTCTCTGCAACATTAATGAGGGACAATTGATATTGAGCCTAACAATCATGTATGGTCTTGTTGCTGTTTTATTGAAATAAAGTCCTTTATTAGGTTATGGAAAAATACGGCAAGGTAGAATTATGCAAATTCCACCATACTTATGAAAGCTTGGCCACAAGAGGGGTATTTTAATGATTTTCAAGGTTTCTTGGAAAAAGATTACAATTATAGAAGTTACTACCTTGCATCTTCTCTGCAACAAGATGTCCCATTTTGAGGGGGACTAACACTTCAGTTTCCTCTGCTTTCAGCTGCAGATTGTCAAAGAAGGGGATTCTCATTTTTCTTCTCTGAACCTCTGCTGCTTTTTCCATTCACTCATTTACTCATTTAGCATTTCCTATTTTAAAAGAAAATCTCTCAAATTCTCAAAGAAACACATGTGTAGTAAATTTGTGTTTAATGTCATTGTGTTTAAAGATGGTTTCTCTGAATCACCATTAGAACAACTTACAAAGGGTACCATTGTTAATTTTTTTTTTTTTTTTTCCATTGTTAATTTTTTTATGCCCAGCTATGAAACATGTTCTTGCCACAGGTTCATGGACTGTATGAGACACTGGGGTACTTTTTAATCTCCTCTGCTTGACCCCCTTGTCTCTATTGGCACCTATTTCAACCTGATAGAAATGGTTTCTGATTTTTATACTATTTACTAACATTGTTTAAGGATAACAATGATGATTCCCTTAATACACTTCAGTTCCAAGAAACACAACTGCCTTTAAGAAGATAGCACAAAATATATTGATTTAGTTCAGCCTCAAAGATCAATTGATAAATAATAGATGATAAAAATCCATTTGAGAGTAGGTGAAAGGGTCAAGTCATAATTTATTAAGAAATTTCCCATTCCCCAACTGAGATGAACTTGAATCATCTTAATTGTAGAAATAGCTTTCAATTGGCATCTGTTCATTAGTTGGTGGGTGTGCGTTGGGGGTGTGTGTGTGTGAAATTGGTTCAGTAAGTAGATTATGAATTCTTCGTAAGCGGGGACTGCATCCTATTAATCTATGTATCCCCACTGCCAAGTACTGAACCTGGTACATGATAGTAGATATTCAGTAGAAGCCTAAAAATTATTTAAAGTAGATGAATGAAAAAATGGACGATTAAAGCAGTTTTAGAATAGCAAAATGTGATATTTGCTTTCTAAAATACCCCTTGCCTCAAGTCAGAAAGGACAGTCATAGGTGTTTAATATTCTCAAAAGTTCTAATAAAACTCAAAATATCCAAAAGAGAAATCTATTTTTAAAAATTTGAGGCTACAGGGCTTCCCTGGTGGCGCAGTGGTTGGGAGTCCGCCTGCCGATGCAGGGGACACGGGTTCGTGCCCCGGTCTGGGAGGATCCCACATTGCCGCGGAGTGGCTGGGCCCGTGAGCCATGGCCGCTGAACCTGCGCGTCGGGAGCCTGTGCTCCGCAATGGGAGAGGCCGCAGCAGTGAGAGGCCCGCGTACCGCAAAAAAAAAAAAAAAAAAAAAAAAAAAATTTGAGGCTACAATCTTTGGTGGTCTGGGGAATCTAGGAAGGAGATAAGTGTGTATTTTGGTATGTTTAATCAGATAAGGAACGATTATCTGGAATACATAAAATACATTTTATATATATTTATTTATATATGTAAGTTTTCCCTCCTTTTTTCTGAGTTGATCAATTCTGTAGGGAAATTTGCAAGGGGGTAGAGTCAAATATACAGGGAGAAGGAGAAGGGCTTTCAGAAGTGTTCCAAATGATGGCTATGTTTGAAGGGCCCACTTTCAAATAATACAAGACCATCTTTTGAGCTCCACAGGACGCTGCTGTCAGCTGTTATTGAAAACCTGTTTGAAACCAGTGGATCAATCTGGTGTTTTTAAGCTCTAGTTTGAATGAAGCCATTTATTTCTGGGTGTGTTTCATCATCTTCACTAAAGACTAGAACTTGTGGGGGCAGTTTTCACTGTCTTTTTTGATAGGCTTTAAAGTGGCTGGGATGTTTTACAGAAAAATGCAAGAGTCAGTGTTTTGACGTCAGTGACTTGGCCCTCACACAACTGCACACAGTGCGTCAGAAAGAAAAAACCTCCTAGCCAGAGAAACACCATGCTCAAGATGTTCAGATAAGAGCAAGCACTGTGAGTTATGCAAGACTTGAAGGTCTATACGAATATTTCATGTTTTAAGGAGGCTGAGAGCCTGTGGCCATTTGTCTTTTATGTTGATGTGGAATTAAGAAAAAGCTCTTCATGAAACATGTCTGCCTTCCATTCTATGGTAGATATGACAACAGCAAATACGTGCAACCAAACCTAGGGACAGTTTTGGGGAACTGTAGCGTTTGTCCTCTATACCTACAATCCTGCAAAGCTCTGAGATTCCTTATAGTAGTATGAAATTATGGTAGCCTTTTATTACATTGCTTTCTTGTTCTTAAGTAGTTAAGAAAAATTTTTTGATTGCTTTCTTTTTAAGGTACAGTTATGAAAAAAGAATACTGCCAAATACCTTATTTATTTAGTCTCCAGCCCCTGATATATTTTAACGTTTCCTAATAGATTCTAGGGTTTCTGAACAGACTAGAACAGAGATTATTTAGAAAATGATACAATAATCAAGTTCCCAAAGTAAAGCATTTTGATTTCTTTATCTACTGAAGCAACCCATGATTCCTCCTCCACTTCATTGATTCATCCTCTTATACTGAGTCATGTCTGAACCAGGACATTCACATACAGAAGAATAAAGAGAATTTTCTTAGATGAACAAGGCACTGACTTTGTTCTCAATGAAATGTTAGGCTGATAGAATATTTAGATGTTTTTTCCTTCAGATGTGTTTTAGTTCTCTATTGCTGCCATAACGAAGTACCACAAAGTTAGCAGCTTAAAGTAACACCCATTTATTATCTCAGTTTTGCCGTTCAGAAGTCTGGACAAAGCAAAGTTCAGCTCGTTCTCTTTTCTAGGTTTCACAGGCTGAAGTCAAGGTGCCAAACGCTCTGGGGAGGAATCCACCTCCAAGTTCATTCAAGTTATTGGTGGAATTCAGTTCCGTGAGGCTGCAGGTACGGACTGAGGACTAACGCACCTGCTTCCTAAATGGCTGCTGGCCTCAGATTGTTCTCAGCTTCTAGAGGTTTTCTACATTCCTTATCTGGTAGCCCCCTTTTCATCTTCAAAGCCAGCAATGGCAGGTGGAGTCCTTGCTTTGAATCTCTCTGATCTCTTCCTCTGCTTAAATCACCTGTCTTTCTCCTCTGCTTTTAAGAGCTCATGTTTTTACATTGGACCTACTCAGGTAACCCTAGGTAATCTCCCTATTTAAAAGTCAGTTGATAGTAGCCTTAATTTCATCTGCAAAATCCTTTCATAGTAGTAGCTAAATTAGCACTGGTTACCTAGGGGAGGGGACTGTTCCAGGCCATCCTTAGAATTCTGCTTACCACAATATGTACATACAAAAAATTGGAAATTTTATTTTCTGTAAGAAAGCCAACCACAGAAACTATGCCAGTACCTTATTCCATTGTAACATTAAGACTGTAGAATTCTTCCAACGCTGCTTGAAAACTTCCTTTGGCATCTTACTCAGAAGAAAAGGCAAAGTTCTCAGGATGGCCAAGGCTGCCTGTCACCTCTGCCCTGCCTCTCTTCATCCGGATACTCCAGTCCAGTCCAGGCTCTCAGGACTCCTGTCTGTATTCCCAATACAGCTAGCATGTTCCTACTCTTGTCTTTGCATTTGCTCTAATCTCTGCCTAGAACCACTCCTCCCTCCAATGTCTACATGGCCCTTCTTGAAGCTATGGCTCAAATATTACTTTCTCAGTGAGGTTTTTTCCGATCATTCTTTTTGCAGTTTCAACAACTGCTGCCCCCATATACATCCTATCCCTTTTTCCTGCCCCCCTTTACTCTAGCAATTACCAACGATTAATTATTAGTTATTTATTTGATAAGCTTTACAAAGACAGGAATTTTCATCTGTCTTGTTCACTGGTATATCCCAGCATCTAGAATAGTGTCTGCCATATGGTAAGCACTCAATAAAAATTTGTTAAAGACTAGACACTATGAAACTCTTAGAGGAAAACACAGGAAGAACACTTTTTGACATAAATCACAGCAAGATCTTTTTTGACCCACCTCCTAGAGTAATGGAAATAAAACCAAAAATAAACAAATGGGCCCTAATGAAACTTAAAAGCTTTTGCACAGCAAAGGAAACCATAAACAAGACAAAAAGACAACCCTCGGGCTTCCCTGGTGGTGCAGTGGTTGAGAGTCCGCCTGCCGATGCAGAGGACATGGGTTCGTGCCCCGGTCTGGGAAGATCCCACATGCCGCGGAGCGGCTGGGCCCGTGAGCCATGGCCGCTGGGCCTGCGCATCCGGAGCCTGTGCTCCGCAACGGGAGAGGCCACAGCAGCGAAAGGCCTGCGTACCGCAAAAAAAAAAAAGACAACCCTCAGAATAGGAGAAAATATTTGCAAATGAATCAGCAGACAAAGGATTAATCTCCTAAATATATAAACAGCTCATGCAGCTCAATATTAAAAAAACAAACAACACAATCAAAAAATGGGCAGAAGACCTAAAATAGACATTTCTCCAAAGAAGACATACAGATGGCCAAGAAGCACATGAAAAGCTGCTCAACATCACTAATCATTAGAGAAACGCGAATCAAAACTACGCTGAGGTATCAACTCACACCAATCAGAATGGGCATCATCAGAAAATCTACAAACAACAAATGCTGGAGAGGGTGTGGAGAAAAGGGAATTCTCTTGCACTGTTGGTGGGAATGTAAATTGATACAGTCACTACAGAGAACAGTATGGAGGTTCCTTAAAAAACTAAAAATAGAACTACCATATGACCCAGCAATCCCACTACTGGGCATATACCCAGAGAAAACCCATAATTCAAAAAGACACATGCACCCCAAGGTTCATTGCAGCACTATTTACAATACCCAGGTCATGGAAGTAACCTAAATGCCCAGCGACAAATGGATAAAGAAGATGTGGTACATATATACAATGGAATATTACTCAGCCATAAAAAGGAACGAAATTGGGTCATTTGTAGAGACGTGGATAGACCTAGAGACTGTCATACAGAGTGAAGTAAGTCAGAAAGAGAAAAACAAATATCGTATATTAACACATTTATGTGGAATCTAGAAAAATGGTGCAGATGAACTGGTTTGCAAGGCAGAAATAGAGACACAAGATGTAGAGAACAAATGTATGGGTACCAAGGGAGGAAAGCGGGGTGGGGAGTGTGGTGGTGAGATGAATTGGGAGACTGGGGTTGGCATGTATACACTAATAAGCGTAAAATAGATAACTAATAAGAACCTGCTGTATAAAAAATAAAATAAAATTCAAAAAAAATTGTTAAAATCCTACTGAATTAATTACAATAATGAGCCAGATTCTCATTCTCTGAATTGCTAAATTAATTATCTAGTGGGAAAGTGTTTGTTATGAATTAAATTCATTCTCTTCACTCTATCAATTTTAGCAGTAAAGTCATAAAATAAGAGTGACTTTGAAAGAAAATTAAAACATAACTTGTTCACTTCCTTTTATTTCTGGATATTTCCCTCTTTATATAATTGTTCCTTTCAATTTATCACAAATAATTCTTTTTTAAAATAAATTTTATTTATTTATTTATTTTTGGCTGCATTGGGTCTTCGTTGCTGCACGGGCTTTCTCTAGTTGCAGTGAGTGGAGGCTACTCTTCCTTGCAGTGCACGGGCTTCTCATTGAGGTGGCTTCTCTTGTTGCAGAGCACGGGCTCCAGGTGCGCAGACTTCAGTAGTTGTGGCTTGCGGGCTCTAGAGCACAGGCTCAGTGGTTGTGGCTCATGGGCTTAGTTGCTCTGCGGCATGTGGGATCTTCCCAGACCAGGGCTTGAAACCATGTCCCCTGCATTGGCAGGCGGATTCTTAACCACTGCTCCACCAGGGAAGCCCCACAAATAATTCTTAACCTCAAGCTGTAGAAAACTTATAAAAGATTTAATTAGTGGTCCAAAAAAAGTAATGGCGTATCATTTTTGCATTCAATGCAACCAAACTGTCATCTGCTTCTCTTTCTTTTAATCTTATAATTTTTTTTTTTTTTTTTTTTTTTTTGTGGTACGCAGGCCTCTCACTGTTGTGGCCTCTCCCGTTGTGGAGCACAGGCTCTGGACGTGCAGGCTCAGCGGCCATGGCTTATGGGCCCAGCCACTCCGCGGCATGTGGGATCTTCCCAGACCGGGGCACAAACCCGTGTCCTCTGCATCAGCAGGTGGACTCTCAACCACTGCGCCACCAGGGAAGCCCTTAATCTTATAGTATTTATGCCCTTCATTAAATACATTTTACATAATTGTTATAAAACCTCTCTTATTATCCTGTTATACATCTGGTGTGGTCCAATCTGAAGAAAGAATTGTTATAATCAATTGCTACTTTAAGCATTGCCAATTTAGCAGTTTTGTGTCTTTATATAACTTAACACTTTCTTTCTCTTGTTAACTAGGTGCTCACATTCTCTGTCTCATTCCATCACAGGTGATTTATTGTGATATCTGCCAGTATGCAACAGGAGTTAAAAGTAGATGTTCTCCAGTTTTCTATCCTTAACTCTCTTATACTGTCATTCTAACTCCCCTCCGCCCCCGGGCGGCCTATGTACTCCAGTGATTTCAGCCATGAACTTTATGCTGATGTCTTTCAATTCTCCATGCCCAGGCCCACATTTTCATGAGCTCCAAATCTAAAGTACTTCAAACTCCACATGTCAAAAATCAAGCTCATCCACCCACTATGCTCTTATTTCTCTATTGTTCTATCTCTACTGTTTCTTCATCTTCTCCGTCACCAAAATCTGGAAACCACAGAAACATCTTTGACATTTCACCTAGGCCCTTTCTTTCCACATATCTGATCTGCTAAGTTCTGCTCCTGAAATAACTCTCGAGTCTAGCCCTTTCTTTCCATTATTATCGCTTCTTGACTAATTCAGGGGTTCACCTAGACCTGTACTGTACCAGTCTCCTAACCGGTCTATTAGCTACTGATTATTCTCTACTTTTCATATTTGTTCTAGAGAACTTTTTCAAAACATAGATCACAGCAAGTCATCACACTGAGTTAAAAATTAACTTAAGTTTTAGCATGGCATTCAAGACCTTCCCAATTTGAGCCTAAGTTTATTTTGCGAACTTATATACTATCTTTCTCCCCCAAACCAAGAATAATGTATCATTTCCTAAACAGATGGTACCATTTTAAACTTTTATGCCTTTGCTTAGGCTTCCCTTCTTCCTGGAACTTTCCTCACATCCCTTCTGGCCTTTTCTATTCACCTTCCCTCTCTAGCATAACAATCTCTAAGACCCAGATCCAATATCACCTCTTTGGTAAAATCATCCTTGATTTATCCAAATGAGAGCAAGTTGCTTCCTTTTCTATGGTGTTAAATCATTTTATTCATAACTGTTTTAATACCTCCATAATAATATGGTAGTGTATATTGTCTATTTACCCCCAAAACTTGTGAGTTCTCTGGGGAGAGCAACTGTCTTTTTTCAATCTTAGTATCCCATGCATGAAGCAAAAGTCCTGGCACTTAGAAGGTTTATCAAATATTTGATGAAAGAAAAAGAGTAGAAAGCAAATTTAGAGAAACTAAACTAGAATCCACACAGTGAAATATTGTAGATGAGTACAGAAAGCAGTAAACTAAGGAAGCTAATCCTGGGTAGCTCCTATGAAAGATCTAACCTTCCCTTGCTAAATAACTTTTCTAAATATCCTATTCTGTTTCACTGTATGGTATTAAATGATAATGCTTCTGAATATAAGTATCTTCTACTTTTTCATCAGCATTGTCAACAGAAATTTCTAGAGAGAGCTATTTTTACTAGGAACTGTGAACACTTATTCAAAGGGCAGATCATACATTGCATTTTTGGAAAACTACACCAAAAACTTAGGAAAACAGATTAGTTTTCTTACAGAATGCAGAAAATGTCATAAAATCTGGACATAGTCAAATAGAATCATGTTCGATCATCAAAGGTATGGAGGCAGCATTTAAAATCTGGTATACACACTACTATATATAAAGTAGATAACCAACAAGGACTTACTGTAAAACACAAGGAACTATACTCAATATTTTGTAATAACTTATAAGGGAAAAGAATCTGAAAAAGAATATATATATATACACATATATATGTATTGATATATATATATATATATATCTGAATCACTGTGTTGTACACCGGAAACTTACACTACATTGTAAATCAACCATACTAAAATTTAAAAATAAAAATAAAATAAAATAAAAATGAAGGATGTTGGACACACTTAAAAAATAAATAAATAAATAAAATCTGGTATACTCAATACTGTATTTCAAATGGTATACACAAATTCATGGAGTTGTTAAAACATATCTTATTAGCCTGGCCAATGCATGTTAATCCTTTAAGTCTGTGGTGTGGTCCAGGAATCTGCATTTGTCATGAGTACCTTTACTTGATTCTGATGTAGGTGGCTTAAGGAATACGTTGGAGAAACATTGATCTAGCCCCAAACCATCATTGCACGATGCCTCAATTTCATAAAAGTGGTAATTTATGTCAGGTCTAAGTCTCAAGCTCAGTTTTCAGACTCTCATCTTACTACATTTCCAGGGGGCCTTCCTATTTGATCTCATGTTGGCCAATTTGAAAATCTGCTATTGCTACTCACTTTTTGTTGCTGTTATTTTTTTGGTTCAGTTTGGTCTCCATCTACTGAAATAATGAAAGAAAGGACGAAAAAATATTTTAAAATTCTCATATTTAGCTGTATTCTCTTTCATTTCTTTCTTTACTTTTAGACATGAATGGGTTACCTCTTTGGAGAAAAGCCAAACCCAGCCCTAAATCCCAGAAAGATCCACAATCTCTATAACCTCAACTCTGCTGGTTTTTTATTTGCTTCTTCAGTCAATCTGTATGCACATAAACTTTTCACATCACACAACATCCATACTCCCCCTCATAATTACAGACGGCGCTATCAACTAACTTTCATATCAGCACAGTGCAGCTGTGCAACACAACAGTTTATTAACAACTGAATAGGTACATCAGACAATGTTGGAGGGGTAGGCAAAGAGAGAAACAAAGCTTTCACTCTCCTTTTGGGCTTTGTTAAGAACGACAGCTCAGCTGATAGTGTTTTCTGAAAACAGCGGGAGTCCTGATAGAGGGACAACTCCCGTTCCCATCAGACCATCACAAGTGGTGATTTGGGACAGCTTTCCTTGCTGGGAATAGTTAGGGTATAAGGGCTTCTGACCCTCTGTCACTGCTGCTAATTTTAGGCATCATTCTCTCCTTTATATGTTCATGACAGCATAAGTCTCATCACCGTCTCCTGAGCTGAGCCCACCGAACTTATTATATTATGATGGAGGTAATTCTTAAGAGGTCATTATCCCAATGAACAATTTTCACTCAGTTTCTCTTTCTCATCCTCAAGATAAACACTGTGGAGTTTATGATATATACATTGTTTTACTAATTAAAGTACTTCAAATATACAGAAGAGCATGGCAACAAAGAAAACAGTCATGTACCCCCCACCCAATCTTAAACTCTTGACATTTTCCCAATATTGGCTTCAGAATTATTTTTAAGGAAGTAAAACATTACAAATATAGTAAAGCTCTTTGCTTAACCTCCAATCCTTTTTTTTTCTTTCTTCCCAGAAGTAATCATTTCCCCCAAACTTGGTATATTTTATTCCCATTCACCTTTTTATTCTATTTCTACATATGTATGTATCTCAAATAAAAACTTCGCATGTTTTCAAACATCTCTACATATAATTCTGCTTTTTTCGCTCAATATTGTTCTGGGTATTTATTTCTACTGATGCATACAGCTCAAGGCTATTCATATTGAATACTATGTACTATCTCATTGTATATATTTCATTATCCATTTTTTTCTTAAATTATTTACATAGTTTCAATATTACCAACTTTCTTGTATTGGTGGTGTCTCATTTTGTGTGTGTGTTAGAGTTTCTCTTTGATGTATTCAGTGCGTGCAGTTGCTGTGTTGAACGATTAGCACAAATTCTAACCAACTAGATCCTTCCTGAGTAAATATTCTGATCTACACACCTAAAAACAGTGTCCAAGAGTTCCTTGTGCTCTATGGTCTCACCACCACTTAAAATTGTCCAAATTTTAGATTTTGGTCAATGAGAACTGACAATTTTACTGTTGTTTTAAGTACTGCAGTTGAGTTCAGTAGGTAGATTGGCCATTTTTATTTCTTTTCTGTGAATTTCCTGTTTATCTTCCTTCCCTTCTTTAAAAAAAGTTTATTTTTCTCATAAATTTGTTATGGTTTTCTAAATATTTTGGATGTTAACCTTTTGTCAGTTATGAGATGCAAATATCGTCTCATAAATTGTGCTTGACTTTCACTATTTTTAAGACTATTTTTTTGGAGTGGTTTTAGTTTTAGAAAAACAGCACAGAAAATACCGAGTTGCTATACACCTCACCTCCACCAACACAGTTTCCCCTATTATTAGTATCTTGCTCTACTGTGGTAAATTTGTTACAGTTGATGAACCAGTATTGACACAAACTAAAGTGTATCATTTACATTAGGGTTCACTCTTTGTGTTGTACATTCTATGGGTTTTGACAAATGCATAATATCATGCACCCACCACTACTGTATCATACAGAATAATTTCACTGTTCTAATAATGCCATGTGCTCCACCTATTTATTCCTCCTCTCCTCTCTAACCCTGAATTCTTGGCAACCATGGATCTTTTTACTGTCTTCATAGTTTTGCTTTTTCCAGAATGTTATATCATTGGAATCACATAATACGTTCCAGCACCATTTGCTTAAAAGACTATCTTTTCTCCATTGAAATGCCTTCGCTCCCTGCCAAAGAATAATTGGCAGTATTTGTGTGAGTCTATTTCTGGGCTTCCTTCTGTTCCATTAATCTATTTATCTATTCTTTCACCAATACCACAGTGTCTTGGTCACTGCAGCTTTTATAGTAAGACTTGAAGTGGAGTAATGTCAATCCTCCCACATTCTCTTCTTCACTCTTACGTTGGCAATTTTGAGTGTTTTGTCTTTCTACATAAACTCTAGAGTTAGTTTGTCAATATCTATGAAATAGATGCATGAGGTTTTTATTGTGATTGCACTGAATCTATAGATGGAGTTGGGAATAAATAACATTTAATAGATTTGAGTTTTCCTATCCATGAATATGGAATATCTCTCCATTTAGTTAGAGTTTCTTTGATTGCTTTTATCAGAGTTTTGTAGTTTTTCTCATAGATCTGATACATATTTTGTTAGATTTATACCTAAGTATTTAATTTTGGGGGATGCTAATGTAACTGCTACTGTGTTTTAATTTCAAATTACAACTGCTCATTGCTAGCATAAGTAAAATAATTGATTTTTGTAAATTAACCTTGCTTTCTGAAAATTTACAATAACTGCTTATTAGTTCCAAGAGTTTTTGGTTGGGTCTTTGGTGTTTTCTACATAGACAATCATATCATCTGCAAACAGAATGGTTTTATTCTTCCATCTCAATTTGTATACCTTTTACTTCCTTTTCTCATCTTACTGCATTAGCAAGAACTTCCAGTATGATGTTGAATACAAGTGGTGAGAAGGCATATCCTTGTCTTGTTCTTGATCTTAGGAAGAATGCATATAATTTCTCATCATTAAGTATGATGTTAGCTGGAGATTTTTTGGTATTCTTTAACAAGTTGAGGAAGTACTCCTCTATTTCTAGTTAGCTGAGGGATTTTATCATGAATGGGTGTTGGAGTATCCCAAATGCTTTATCTACATCTATTGATTTGATCATATAATTTTTCTTTTTAGTCTCTCTTTGTAATGGATTACATCAGTTGAATGCTGAACCAGTCTTACATACCTGGAATAAATCCCACTTGGTTGTGGTGTCTATTTTTGGTTTTATTTTTGTACATTGTTGGATTCAGTTTTTATAAAGTATTTCTACATCTATGTTCATGAGAGATATTAGTCTGTAATTTTCCTTTCTTATATTATTTGTCTGCCTTTTATATTAGGGTAATGCATTAAGAGTGTTCCCTCTGCTTCAATTTCCTGGAAGAGATTATAGAGCATTGGCATCATTTCTTCTCTAAATATTTGGTAGAATTCTCTGTGAAACCATCTGGGCCTAGTGCTTTCTGCTTTGGAAAGTTAATAATTGTTAATTCAATTTCTTTAATAAATATAAGCCTATTCAGGTTACCTATTTATCTTTGTATGAATTTTTATAGATTTTGTTTTTCAAGGAATTTTTCCATTTCCTCTAAGTTATCAAATTTGTGGACATAGACTTGTTCATAACAGTCCTTTATTATTTATCTATTTATTTATTTTGGCCGCACCTTGCGGCATGCAGGATCTTAGCTCCCCAACCAGGGATCAAACCCTTGACCCCCGCGGTGGAAGCATGGAGTCTTAACCACTGGACCGCCAGGGAAGTCCCCCCTTTATTTTCCTTTTAACGTTCATGGAATCAGTAGTGGTGGCTCCTCTTTCATTTGTGGTATTGGTAATTTGATATTAGTAATTATTAATTTTTTTCTTGGTTAGCATGGCTAGAGGTTTACCAATGATATTGAACCTTTCAAAAGGAGTGTATCAGTAATAGTATTAATTCTTCTAGTTCAATTACAATTACACATTAATATCCTGTGACCTAAAAACTAAAGTATAAAGATAACCAGCCCCAATGCACCTTGTATAAAATAGTATGGGAAAGGGAGAGTTGAAGGGAGAGGAAAACTTAAATACATACAAATACATTTATAAGAAAGAATCCATTATCATCATTCTCATTCTCATTCTGCAATTACTCATGGGGCCATAGTTAGTATTTAAAACTTTATTCCTCCTCTTCTTCATGCTTTCTTTGCTTTCAGCCAATACCTCAGCTGATTTACATTCTTGACCTGACGGTTTTACCTAACCATTTACTCTAGAAATGTCTTTGCCATTAAAGGTAGTCCCAGTATTGGATTACTGTAAACATCCATTAATTTCCTTGATGACTATTCGTAGATACCCCAGAGAAACCCCTGGGTTCATGATATACTCCTTTCTGCCCCACTATGTAGCAACTGCTAGATTTCCCCTTGAAAATCAAAATCAGTCTTCCCATCTGTGGTTGTTTTTAAGTGTCTGCAAATTCTTCCTCTAAATGGTGGAGTCTAATTCTGTCTAACGGGCTGGCTCTAGTGGCCCACTTTTATGAATAGAATGTTGCACAAATGACATACAGATTTGAAGTGTAATACAGCTTCCACCTGAATTTCAGCTCTGAGTCTTTGAGTCATATTAGCTGATACTGAGTAGAGCAGAAACAGATGTCCCAGCTGAGCCCTGCTCAAATTTCAGATTTGTGAGCAAAATAAATGTTGTTGTTTTTATACTACTGAATTTTGGGATGGTTTATTACTCAGTAACAGAGGACATATTTTGGTACTTGGAAGTAGGTTGCTGCCATAACACAAATTAAAAATATGTGGCAGTGGCTTTGGAATTGGATTACGAGTGGGATCTGGAAGGACCAGCAGGGTAATGTTAGTGAAAGCTTAAGCACCTTGAAGAGACTGTTAGCAGAAGACTGATGGCCTATGAAAGGTCTGTTGGTGAAGGCTTAACAGAAAGTGAGGAGAACGTTACTGCAGGCTGGGAAAAAGGAGTCTCTTTCTCTGTGATGGTGGAAAGTTTAGCAATACTGTCACCTGCAGTAATATGGAAAATTGAAAAAATGCTCAGTGAAATGGCTGCCTTTAACTAAGGATAATTTTAGGCATAGTATTTAAGGTGTTTCCTGGCTTCTTCTAGCTGCCTATATAAAATGTTGGAAGAAGGAGAGATAAGCTGAAAAAAGAAATGTTAAGGAGCCAAAATTTGCTTCATTTGAATATCAAAAACAAACTGTTTTTTATTCCCAGTCTTTACACATGGCAAACAATGCTAAATTAAAAAAATTAACTTCTGGGTAGATATGAAATCCAGGTTCCTGTCAGGAATATAGTCTAAGATTTAAGACTAGGGCATGAGTTTAAAACCCTTTGATATAAACTGAAAAAGACTTAATTTGGTACCTCAAACAGACAAAAGTTCCTCTAATAATATAACAGGCATGCCTCACAGATTTTTTTCTAATAATAAATGGAACTTCTAAGAATCTTAAAGGTGTTGTCACACAACAGCCTCATAGCAAGCCCAATTTAAAGAAAGACTCATCTCCATGAGATTTCAAAGTATGACTTTTACTAATGGAATGAAGTCAATAAGGCTCAAGTAGAGTCACGAAGAATTTAAGAAAATTGTTTTGGTAGAAACACGACCAACTTGGACTGAGACAGTACAAAATTAAAAGAAGCCTTTGGTCCTTGAACTACAGGAAAATGTTCGAGAATCTACTTAGCTACAAACACTTGCAATTTCTTATGGAAAAGGAACAATGCTCAGAGGGTGGACCGACAGTACAGAGGGCAGAGTTTTTAGCCATGGAGAATCATTCCCAGTCATTGGAACAGAGGTCTAACCAAAATTATGGAAATTTGTGCCTGGCTGGATTCCAGAATTACTGTCGACTAGCAACTCTTGAGCATCTCTCACTTCCCTCCTTTTTGAACAGGAAGGTTTATAGAAGCTATCTTATCTATGTCCAGCCATTGTATATTGGACGTGTGAAGGGCAGAACACTTGTCTCTAGTTTACAGGTCTTTATATCAAGAAGAACTGTACTGAAGGAGCTGTACTTGAAGAACCACAAGCAAGAAGCCTTATCTGGATCTGGTTTAGATGATGAAGTTCTAGACCTAATATCAAGACTTAATGTCATAAAAGATGAAAATTTGGGAGAGAACTGAGGAGGGATGGATGTATTTTGCATGTGGGAAGAATGTAAATACTTGGTGGAGAGAGGGTAGACTTTGATCATTTAAAAATGCCCTCAAGTTCTCTGACAGTCTTCCCATCAAATGGTAGAGTCTAATTCTTCTCTTGAACTTGGGCCAGCCTTAGTCACTTATATTTAACAACTAGGATGTGGTAGAAGTGAACTTACATGTTTTCCAAAGCAAGGTTAGAAAAGGCAATACAGTTTTCACAGGGTGTTCTCTCGGGATATCTAACCTGTTGAAACCCTGCCATCATGCTGTGAGAAAGCCAAGCAACAACATGGAAAAGCCACATAGAGATATTCTAATCCCAGACCCAGCTGAGGTACGAGCCCACAGCCAGCATCAACCACCAGACATATGAGTGATTGAGCTTTCAAATGATTCCAGCCCCCAAACTTGGAACATCTCTGAGCGGAGCGGAGATAAAATGCCTCCACTGAGCCTGAACAATTGTAGCCTTTTGAGCAAATGGGATATTATTGTTTCTTCCATTCACTAATTCTGGAGTGACATTACACTGTAATACATAACCCAAGCACCAGGAAATACAGCAACCCTGTTCTTTGCCAGTTGATTCCTTGGCAGCGGAGTCTCAGCTTTCAGTTCAATGTAACCATTATTATGCATTCTGGTGGAAACATTCCTTCCATGATAAGGGTGACTTCTAAACTAGCAGCAACAAAGCTTAGAGATAGGAAGCCAATTGTTTTCTAGTGTGCTATTTGGTGTAATCAGTGCTACTCCTACTTCCACCCTTTGGTTATTGGGCTCATGTACCCTGGTAATGTAAGAAAGGCATCATCTATTTGTCGACGGCACAAAATATGAATTGCATCTTATGGAACTAGAGTTGCCAGATTTGGCCAATAAAAATATAGGATGCCCGATTAAATTTGAATTTCACATAAACAGAGAATTCTTCTTAACATAAGCTTGTCCCATGCAACATTTGGTGTATACTTATACTAAAAAACTTATCTGTCATCTGATATTCAAATTTAACTGGGTGTCTTACATTTTATCTGAGAACTCTATGTAGAATAAATCCCCAACTTCACAAAACTTTACCCCCTGGCTATTCCAACAGTTTATAAAGCCAACAGCTCTGGACGATGAGGTACATGTTACATGTAGTGAAATCCATCAACATATGCCCACTACCTTCTTTTACTATGAAATGAATTATTAGTCAAAATAATATTGTAAAATATATTTGGCAGAGAATAAGGCATTCAGTAAGTAGGTTGATGGAGATGAACTCAGAAGAATTGCGAGTAGTCAAAGAAAAATCTTATTTGGGAATGTTTATTCTAGGAAAGGTAAATAACTTCCTTTGGATGACGGTTCGAGTCCAGTTTAATAACATTGCCTTTAGGCTGGCTGATCTCCCTGGGCTATGGCTCCGTTTCAGCAGCTCAAGAAGAACCTCAAAGCACAAGTAAACTGAGAATAGTTTGCTCAGACACACTGCACGAACTCATGCTGCACTGTGTCCTTCTCCTTCAAATAAATCCTAGGCCCTCAAAAAGTACACTGAAAAAAGAGAAACACTTAGCCTAGCTTAAAGATGGTACCATCCACAGTGGACTATGGTAACATTACAGCCCCACACAGGATTGCCTCGAGGGGCAGTTGGGGAGGCAAAGCCTCTAAGATCCCAAGTTAAAGTAGTACTCCTAGTTGTCCTTTTTTTTTTTTTTGGAAACTACGTGGATAAGAGGTATGGATTATACAGATTTGTGGACAGACAGTGGCTAACAGTTTGTCTAGAGGGTCAGGGACCTCAAATGAGTAAGACTTCTAGATGAGAAGGTTTCTGTTAAGAAAGTGTGAAGAAGAAGTATGTGGATGTTTCTATGAAAAAGGCTCTTAATGATCAGCTAGAGAAGAAACTATTTTGTGAATATTATTTAGCCTCTTTCTTTCTTTCCTTTTTTTTTTTTTTTTTTTTTTTGCGGTACACGGGCCTCTCGCTGTTGTGGCCTCTCCCGTTGCAGAGCACAGGCTCTGGACGCGCAGGCTCAGCGGCCATGGCTCACGGGCCCAGCCGCTCCGCGGCATGTGGGATCCTCCCGGACCGGGGCACGAACCCGCGTCCCCTGCATCGGCAGGCGGACTCTCAACCACTGCGCCACCAGGGAAGTCCTAGCCTCTTTCTTATGACCCCTTAGCGCTTGCTCCCTTGCTTGAGCAAGGATGAATAAAGTAGCAAATTTGTAGGTGTAAGGAGTTATATTGTTGTATTAGAGCAGTTTTAGGCAGTGGTTACAAACCAATCCCCAAATTTACAATGGCTCAAACATAATGAAAATGTATTTGTCATGGTCACCACTATCCAGGGCACATTTTTCTGGTAGGTAGGTGGCTAAGTCCCATGAAACACTTCCATGCTTACTGCAATGTATGCTTTTTCTAGTGAATATGTAAGAGAATATGGTCAGGGCAGTCTATTTAAACAGCAACAGAATGCTGTAGTTACCAAGCAAATAGAGAATCAAATATTGCCTAGAGTCCTATAAAATTGTTATTCAGTAGGAATGACACTTTGAAAATTATTTTTGACATGTTTTGAGTCTTTTAATCTTTTCAAATATCCCATCAATGACTATAGTATTTGAAATTATTTCTAGAACACTGAGAGGTTGATAACTATTGGCATAAATATGAGTGATCTGTTGTCATGCTCATCTTATCTGCTAAACTGTTCACTCCCCTAGAACAGTAAAAATTTTGTCTTTGACTCCCAGTTCTTCATATAGTGCCTAATAAAATGAAGGTTCAGTGGAATTAAGTGAATCCACACTGAAGGAATTATGTATTCCTTTCAAATAATGTAAATGGATGCAATGGTAAATCATCTGACTGGGAAGATTGGAAATAATATCGAAAACAGAATCCTGATGTCTAGATTTCTGTGCTCTCAACACATGCCACAAAAGCAGTTGTGCATTTGTTTCTCAGTTGAGTTAAATCTGATCAGGGCATAGGAGACTTTGCTTCCAGATGAATAGTTAGTTCATGAAAGAAAATCACTCCAGTCTCTGGTTGGAGCGTGTAGAAAGTAACAGAAAAAACAAAGAAAATAAATAAATCTATTGGTTACAATTATCTTTTTGTAAGATGCAGAAAGAGTGCTTTAAACCACACTGTATAGGGAACTGCTTAAAAAATAGAAAGAGAAAAGAGCTTATTATATGCATTAGGCAAATTCAATTTGCACATAAATTAGAAACTTGAGTAGCAACAATTCAAAGACTGATGAAGAAAAGCTACTGTATCAGCAGGTTTACAATCTAGCCAGTCTGGTATCTTGACTGAGTTGTAAATAATGAAACCTCAATCTGTTCTTCAAATATATTTTATGAACAGTTTAGAATTTTTAGAGCATGCGTCATAGGTTCAGAAATAAAGTCTAATTAACTAAAGGGGAAGGTACTAGCACAAAAGCATTCTGACTTCATAAAAATTTCTTCTGTGTGCTGATTAAAATGGGTCATGCTCACACCTGGAAAACACTACTAATTTATAAAAATGTATTTAGTTTCAGGTTAAAGGTTTGTCATGAACTGTATATGTCATTTGGAGAAAGGCTTTTCTTTTATGGCGTTCATATGACATGATCAATATTTTCTCAGTCTTTATTTGTCAGAAGTACAGACAGATGAGCCTTATATCGGGTTGGCCAAAAAGTTTGTCCAGGTTTTTTCTGTAACATCTTACAGGAAAACCCAATCTAACTTTCTGGCCAACCCAAAATTTTTCAAAAATAGATTCCAACTTCTCTGACGTTACTTCTGAAATAAGTCCTGTATAAAGTGAGATTGTAAAGTCACTGAAAATATGACATTTAAAATTCTTTCAGAGAAGGTTGTGTGGAGATCAAACCACAGAAGGCCAGGATGACTTGCTATGGTTCTAAAGGAGTAGTAAATTACGTGAGTCACATTTAATTTTTCAGTTGAGTGTCTTCCACTGAGAAAAGTGTAACTTTCTATGCTGGAGATAATGCTAGAAGAGAATTGTGATAATTTATGACAGACAGGATATAGAGATTCCTGATATGGTAGATATTGTTAGCTGTTCACCAAAATCTGTTTCCTCTTCTTCCTGGACACACAGCTAGTACATTTCCCAGCCTGACTTGCAGTTAGATGTGGGCCTTTGACCCCATCTACCCAATGGAATGTGAATGGTATCTCCAAGTAAGGCCAATAAAACCTTCCCAATGGGTTCCTCCATGTTCTTTTCCTTCTGCCTACTGGTCGTAGATGATGATGTAGATGTAGATGACTCTAGGAGACAGAGGCGGCTCCAGAGGAGGGAATGATTATTGTTAAGTGAATCACGATGGGGAGGACAACCCTTGTTGACAAAAAACATTTGTGTTTTTGTCTATTAGGGAATGAGACATATACATACATATTTATTTATAATTGTATACAAATATATTTATCTTTATTTTAATATTATTATTTATATGTGTTTATATATGTTTCTATAATTTTCAGTATTAGCCTATCCTACTACATCTGGTTATAATAATTTTCTTATATCTTAATTTATTTAAAAAAACCAATCCTTATAGGTTGGACTGTACCAAGTGCTTGCTTATAAAGCACACTCTGTAGGTTTCACTGAGGGTTCCTTGTGAGGTGCTTTATGAAGACCAATGTTAGCTTTGGTCAGACAGATGATGAAATTTGGAGCACTGGGAGATTATGATTTGCTTTGGAACACAGTGTGACTTAGTAGGGATGGTATCTGGATTTCTCAGTTAGAGTTTCCAATTTTATTTCCTAGAATTGCCAGGTTTTGAAAGCTTTGGCTCTGTCATACCATAATGTAAAGACTCATTCCAAAGGCAACAAGGAAAACAACTTCTCTTTTGTAGAAAACTCTTACACATCTCCATTTGTATGCAATGTTTTTGTTGTCATGTATTTTTTGTTGCTGTCACTGATATGCTAATGATATGCTATTGCTATCTGGAATACATTCAGCTACACACCACTGATTTCATTTTTGTGCAGAGAAGCAAAAACCTGAGACTTTAGCAATGATTACAATCTTCTGCTCACTGAAGAAAGGCCGGGAGGCACAGATTTTGCTACACAATACAAAAGGGGAGAGAGAGAGAGAGAGAGAGAGAGAGAGAGAGAGAGAGAGAGAATGGTGATAATCTTATTAACCTTGAGTTTTTCATCGCCTTTGAATCTTTGTGTTGCAGAGTGAGAATTTTGGTAGGTAGTGGCTAAATTTTAATTTTGTTGTTGACTTACCACCAACCCAATACTTCTTCAAGAAATAAAAAAAGGAAATTGATGATATGGAAACAAATCAGAAATTGAAACTTCAAAAAAAATTTTTTTTAATTAGTGTACTGTTAACCAAAATGAAAATTATTCTTTCTCTCCATACTTGTTAAAGAATTAAAATGCATGACTATATGATGGAAATGTACACATGTGTACATGTGTACATATATATATACTTCATTATTTAATTTTTTAAACAATCCTGAGAGAAAATTCCATATTTTGGAAGAATAAGACACTACACATATCCATGTGTTTCAGTAATCATCCCTGAAGCATCAGTGGAAAACATTTTTATGTCAAATAAAGAGACATTTAATGAGAGCCAACTACAGTGGCCCAAAAGGCACCATGCTAACTGGTGAAGGAATAGGTATGAATAAGACATACTCCCATACCTTCAATCTCTAGTCAAGCTCCCTGTGACTAATCAGAAGCGAATGTTAATTGTCAATATACTTTCTACCTTGCTGGAGACAAGTGAACACTTTCCTGAGATTTTGCTTACACGTTGGCTAAACTAAATACTATATTTCCATCTATTGGGAAGTTGCATAAACCATGGCTTCGGAATTAGAAAGTTGGGTTCAAATTCCAGGTTTCAGCATATAAAACTCTGTGTTGGGCAAGTTCCGTGCAGGCATATTACTGAGTCTTACTCTGCCTCAGTTTCCTCATCTGAAAATATGTATAATAAATAAACTTAATATTTGTAAATGACTCAGCAACTGCTGGATATGCGGTGAGTGATTAAAAGTAGTAGTGCCTGAAGGAAAGAAGAAGAATATTATCTACAACTTTGAAGCACTGAGCAAATAACTGAAAAAATTAACTTGTTTTTAGTACAAATTGTACATATTGCATTTGCAACATATGCAGTTTGATTTACTGCTCGTGGACTTCATTTGAGGTCAAAGAGCTCACCTTTTCCAGAGGGGAAAGCTGAGTTTCAAAGGGGTTGAGAGATTTACCCAAGATCATCAAGCCATTAATTGGCAGGGATTAAGGTTTTTATCCAAATGCATATGACTCCACCACACCTCACAGTCATAATAAAAGTTAAATTGCTAAGCAATGGCAAAAGTTAACAGGAGTGAAAATACTCACACAAATGTCTGAAAAAAAACAAATATTAACTAACTATCCAAGTCAAGATCAAAATTGCCTCATCTTTAAAATTAGATTCTTTAAATGTCAGTTTCCACTTAAGGGCCACCGTTAGGTATATTCTAAGACAAGCAGAGCTGAAGAGCTGGAGGGTATGCACTGTCCTACCTGTGCATGTTGTCCTGAGTAGAGCCTTCCTCTAATCTTTGATGTGACTCACGCTTTTTGAAGTAGATAGCCTAAGCCACTATTCATCGCTCTCTGCACTTAAATATCTGGCTGCACTGTGACTGGGAGTTAATAATCCCACTACCTACAGTGTATACGTGTGGCTGTGTGAGCCTTAGAGTGGAAGGAGACATAGCAGTAGATTGGGAACCACAGCTATAAATATGCCTTGAGAGAAATGGCTTCCTTTGGGTAATGTGCAAGTAGATTTACTCTGTGATGAGGAAGTCTTATTTCCCTTCGTATTCTTCCATTGTCCCTGAATTAAAATAATCCCTTTCCTAATCACCAATCTCCTCACCATTTCATTTTGGATTGATAAAAATCCACTTCCTTGATGAAAGAAAGGGTTTCTGCATTTAATAAGGAGGATGAATTATTGTTTAAGAGGTGGTTTTCAGATTGAGAAATGGACCTTACACTCAAATAATTAAGATATGGTAGTAACTGAATGGAGCATGGTATTTTAGTTCCTTACTACTAAAGATTTTAGTAATGTTTAAAGTCCTTCTGAATATTTAATATGGAAACAAGTTTACTGCTTACTCGCTAAATTCATTGAAGTTCAGAAAAAACAAAGACAAGAGTATCTAACAATTGTCTAAAAGGGATTATTAGATGTTTTATAAAGGATATTTGAGAATTCTTAAACCGTGAAAGTGGCTCTTATGTTTCACAAGGCAGCCACGCACTGGTTATTTACCTCAAATTAGAGATCTCTCAAAATTCTTTGTAAAATTGGACAGGTGCAGGTTGAGACAAGTGGCATTTAGCAATTTGACTGTGGAGCACATTTTCCAAGGCTAAAAATGATGGCAAATGCGTCTACATGATGCTTTAAAGAGTGCTATCCAATTGAGCTTTCTGTGATGAAGGAAATAATTTCTATCTACACTGTCCAATGTGGTGGCTACATGTGGTTATTGAGCCCTTGAAATGTGGCTAGTGTGATTTTAATTAAATTTAAATTTAAATATGTAGCTAGTGGCTACTGTAACGAATAGTGCAGCTTGTGACTACTGATGTTAATGTGTCATTGTTTTTAATGATTTAAAGAGATGATAAGATTAAGGTAATTGGACTTTAAACTCTAGAAGATGATGGTAGCAGCCAATTTACTTTGCTGCTAGTAGCATTTACTTTGCAGATTTCCTTTTAGACTGAGACTTCTTAATAATTCCAAGGTAGAAAAAGAAAGCGTTCTTTGTTTAAATATGGCCATTTAAGAAAATGGTTGCTACCATTTCCTGGCTGATTTAAATACTTTAACCTATCATTCATTTCTTTACAGGGATAAATTTGTTTTCAGACTTCTATCCAATGATGGGGAGTCATGCTTCACAGGTCTGACAGGTTTCACATGAGAGCATGTTGACATATTTATTGGCTACCAATGGGTATAATAAAATGGGCAAAATGAACAAAGGATAAGGTAGTTCATGCAGCATGTAGTCCCATTATTTTGCAATATAAAATACCCTCATCTTATTGCAGATCAAAAAGCATTTCACAAATTCCCCAAACAAACATAAATAAGAGAAGAAACATAAAACTACATAACTCCATGAAATAAAGTTCAGCAGCAGTGGGAAATGTAATGGTTCAGCATTAAGTCATTAGGTTGAACAGAATCAGTGCATGAAGTCAAAAGTTATAAGAAACCAATCATCTGTCTCTATCTGTAATTCTCTTTCATCCCTGCATTGAGAGGCCTGTCTTCCTAAGTAGCAAACTGCACATGTCCTGGATGCTATGGCTGATACCAAAGACTGAGAAATGCACCAGTCCCACTTCTCAGAGGGAATCCCTGCCTCATAAGGAGTTTGGATTCGAATCACTGATAGCAATGTGAGGTGATGAGATGATGGAAAAACTAAGGGAAACAAAGTTCTTTGGAATGGAGTAGGGCACACACAGGTGTGGACCTACGTCCAGTAAAGATTTAAACAGTGATAACAACAACACACGTATATTCTAAGAAATGTGAAATGAAAACCAGGCTGTACACAGAAAAACAGTTTTTTAGACTTCTCTTAAGTGGTAATTGAATCTAATGTTACAATCAAAAGAATAGAGTTGACAATTGTTTTGCATATGTTGACAGAAATTTATTACTTGATTTCGCACAACAAGACTTTTCTAAAGTTCTTTTGAAGATACTTGGGAATTAATCATAAATAATGTAATTAAAGCATGCTATATGAAATACAAAATGGACAGAAATATCTGAATAATTCAGTTCATGGGCTTTTTTTTTCATGAAATCTCTAGATAGTCACCCTTAATTCTGTCATCGACGTTAAGTGTTCACACATTGTAACACGTACATTAAATTTACAGATAAACCAGTGGATATGGCCGTGGGAAGTAGCATCTTAATGTGGGAATCAATTTTACCTTTTTTTTTCCATTTTTGCTTCCTTGTAATTTTTATCTGATAGATTGCCTTGACAAAAGTTCTTTTTAGTGGCTCTCAGTCTCTAATTTTACCTAACTTTTTATCAACAAGCAGAGTGCAGAAAATTAAACAGAAGCAATTACTTCATGAAGTAAGCATATTTTTGTTATAAACTACAGGAGATAACACTAGAAACCTCTACTCTGAATTCTTTCTCTATTTTGGTAAAAAACACATTACATTAATCAGCTTAACTACTTTTAAGTGTACAGGTCAGGAGTGTTAAGCATATCCACATTGTTGTGCAACAGATCTCTAGAATGCTTTCATCTTGCAAAACTGAAACTCTATACCCATTAAACACTAACTCCTCCTCGCCCTTGGCAACAACTTTCTATTTTCTGTTTCTATGATTTTGATTGCTTTAAATACTTCATGTGAGTGGAATCATACCATATCTGTCCTTTGTGACTGGCTTATCTCACTTGGCATTAGTATTCTTGAGGTTCATCCATGTTGTAGCATGTAATTGGATTTCCTTTTTTAAGGTTTCATAATATTCCTTTGTATGTATATAATACATTTTCTTTATCCATTCATCTGTTGATGGATATTTGAGTTGCTTACACCTCTTGGCTATTGTGAATAATGCTTTGATGAACATGGGTGTGCAAACATCTTTTCAAGGTTCTACTTTGAATACTTTTGGATGTATACCCAGAAGTGGGATGGCAAGATCTTTTGGTAATTTTATTTTTAATTTTTTGAAGAACTGCCATGCTGTTTTCCATAATAAATGCACCATTTTAAATTCCCACCAACAGTGCACAAGGGTTCCAATTTCTCCACATCCTCACTGACACTTGTTATTTCTGTTCTTTTGATAGTGGCCATCCTAACGGATGTGAGATGATATCTCGTGGTTTTGATTTGCATTTCTCTTATGATTAGCTATGTTGAGCATCTTTTCATATGCTTGTTGGTTATTTGTATATCTTTTTTGGAGAAATGTCTATTCAAATCTTTGCCCATTTTTCAATCAGGTTTTTGTTGTTATTGTTGTTGAGTTGTAGAAATTCCTTATATACACTAGATATTAACCCCCCGATGACCTGCAAATATTTTCTCTCATTCCAAAGATTGTTTTCACTCTCTTGATTGTTTCCTTTGATGTGCAGAAGTTTTAAGTTTGATGTAGTCTCACTTGTCCATTTGTGCTTTTGTTGCCCTCACTTTTGGTGTCATATCCAAAAAATCATTGCTAAATCCAATGTCTTGAAGCTTTTTCCCTCTGTTTTCTTCAGGAGTTTTATAGTTTTAGGTCTCACACTTAGATCTTTAATCCACTGTGAGTTAATTTTTGTATATGATGTAAGATGAGGGTCCACATTCATTCTTTTGTATGTGGATATCCAGTTTTCCCAATACCATTTGTTGAAGAGATTGTCCTTTCCCTAAATTTTGGCATCCTTGTCAAAAATCATTTGGCCATATACACAAGGGTTTATTTCTGGGCTCTCCATTCTGTTCCATTGGTCTATATATCCGTCTTCATGCCAATACCACACCATCTTGATTGCTGTTGCTTTGTAGTACGTTTTAAAATTAGTAAATATGAAGCTTCTAACTTTGTTCTCTTCCAAGATTGTTTGGCTATTCAAGGCCCCTTGGGGCTCCTTATGAATTTTAGACTTTTTTCCTATTTCTGCAAAAAATGCCATTATGATTTTGACAGGGATTACACTGAATCTGTAGATCACTTTGGGCAGTATGGATATTTCAACAATAGTAACTCTTAATCCATAAGCACAGAATGTCTTCTCATTTATTTGTATCTTCTTCAATTTCTTCCAGCAACATTTTGTAGCTTTCAGTGTACAAGTCTTTTACCTCTGTGGTTAAGTATATTCCTAAGTATTTTAACCTTTTTGATGCTATAGAAAATGGGATTTCTTAATTTCCTTTTTGAATTGTTCTCTTCTGAATTCTTAAGTGGGCAACTTAATGTTCTAATATGAAAACAAGCAACTGACCATCTTAAGTTCTTTATCACCAAGGCAAGAAGTCGGAACGAAGGGCATTGTTTTATCACCAGTTGGCCCCCTGCTCCTGCAGTACTGAATGGTCTGATTTAAATATGGGAAGACATTTTAAAAATACCCTGTGGTGGTTGCTGCATACTGGAAGACAAACACTTTATCATCTTTTTTTAGTAAAAACTGTATCAGGAATCAGGAATCTAAGTAAAAATCATTTTTCATTATAACATGCTAAAAAATCCTATTGAATTTACCATGCTATAGTAACAAAAATTATAAATGACTATGTAAAATAGTGCAACATATAAATGTATACTTTACACTCTTGCTGCATCTATGCATGTCAAACTGTTATGTTATTTTTTTCTGAATTAAGTCTGTCTGCAAACTTGCTTTAATGGCACAAAGACATTTTTAACAAGAAAAATATTCCAGGCCTTTAGTCATATATTTATATTTATATAAATTATCATTGAGTTTCTACTACATGCCACTGAATAAGACAGACTAAGTACAATTTGTTTACTAGTAAAGGCACAGACAGAAAACAAACCAGCAAACAAATTATCTGAATAAGACAGATTATAAATTCAGATTGTAAATTCCATGAAAGAAACAATGAAGGGGCATGGGATAGAGAGTCTGCAGGAGGGGGAGGTAGTCAGTTTGGATGGGTAGAAACAGATTTTTTCAGAGAGCATTCTAGAAGAGACAGGAAGGGAAAAAATTAAAAGAAACGGCCATGTCAAGATTTGGGGACAGGATGCTCACCTGCACGGGTGAATAATAAAAGTGCAAATCTCTAGGCACAAATTACTTGGCATGTTCAACACAAACGAGTACAGTGCTGCTAGAGCTGAGTAAGGAAACAGAATGGTAAGAGTTGTGATCAGAATGAGAAGCAGGGGTCAGTTTATTCAGGGCTTTGTAGACCACGGTAAGGAATCTGAATTTTATTTTACATGTAATCAGAAGCCAATGAAGGGTTCCCTTCCTTAGAAATGAAATTACATAAGCTATATGTTCAAAAGATAATATTGACTGTAGAACAGAGAAGGAATGCAGGGGAGTAAGAGTGGAAGCAGTTGGGCTGGCGTAGCAATACAGGCAAGAGCTGATGGTGGCTTGGATTAAGCTAGGCCATAGATCATACAAGGTGGCAGACTGCCCAAATAACATACAGAAACATCAATGCATAGAAAAAGTAAGGAACATATGTGATTTCTTGGGCATACCATTTATTGGGCTTTACTAAATGAACTGCATGACTTCCCTTGGCGTTCAACTTTTAGGTATTCCATCCTGAGGGTGATTTACAAATAATTATCAAACTTGTTTTTCCAGGAAGACAAGAGAAGGAAAAATCCATTTTAAACAGACCAATTAAAAAGACGTATTCTACTTTATGAGTAGGAGTTGTGTTTTTCACTTGAAATGACTGAAAAATAATTTTTTTAGAGGAAATTGATTTAATTGAAGCTATTGCCAAGCATTGCAAATATGTTTGGTTCCTGCCACAGTTCCCAGGAATTTATAAATGGGTTCAGAATGTTGTTCAGGCACCAGAAAATAAACCTCCAAGCTATTTACTACCTCCATGATATATAAAGTTTGCAGTTTTGATTTTGTGTGATTATGTTCAGCAATGGTGACCTTTAGAGGCAACAATACTGAAGTGTAATGAGGAGATGTTTGATCACTGGTATACAATGAAGAGTTGGTGCTACTTCCCCATTTCTTCCTGGAATTCGTGAAATTCAACTGACAGGCTTTAACCTTTAGATTGCTGAAGTTATAAAATGTATAGGGATTTAGGCTGTTTATACAACACGTTAGATATATGAAATTTTTAGACACTGTAGCTTCTTTTATCATCTGGTAAAATGATTTTGTATATTTAATAATATCAGTCATTGGTAACCACGACAGGCTGCACTTGGGTACATCAGAAAGTATATGAAGTATAGGTTGATGAAAGTAAAAGTGGGGGCCATCAAGTAAAATAAATAGAAAGTGGGTATTCTCCCCAGACCAGGCGTTTTCCGAACAGATGAATAAGGCTCCTCTACTGCTTCCTTCCCTTCTAGGCTAGCAGAGAAGCTGGTAAGAGATAACCCCTAGGTCCTGCTGGCTAAAAATTTTTTGAACTTAAGAATGTTTTAAATAAAAGAAAGGTAAGTGTGAGGTGTTAATGGATTAGAGGCTCTGATGACCAGATGGAATCCCCTTTGGAGGTATAATCAGTGATGCAAATATTACTAAGGGAGAAAGGAAACCAATGAGAAGAGAAGCTCAGTAACAACACACATATAAAAGAAGCAAATGATTAGTAAATGAACTACAGAATCTATTTCTGAGCATTCATGGAAATAAGAAATTTCCACCAGGGCGGGATAGGGAGGGTGGGAGGGAGGGAGACGCAAGAGGGATGAGATATGGGAACATATGTATATATATAACTGATCCATTTTGTTGTAAAGCAGAAACTAACACACCATTGTAAAGCAATTATACTCCAATAAAGATGTTAAAAAAAAAAAAAAAAGGTATTACCTGAGACCAGATTAAAGGAGTGTCGGCCCTGCACATACTCTAATCTTATCAGCAACCCACCCTTGAACCATTGCTGTAAAACTCCTCACCAGATCCTCCTGGGTTGGGACACACACTTTTAAGGGCGCGAGCCTGCTGTGTCCCCCTTTGCCTGGCAAAGCAATAAAGTTATTCTTTTCTGCTTCACCCCCCTCCAAAAAAAAAAAGAAATTTCCACCAAATGCAATGTTTATGCATCTTGCTTAGATGATTACTCCAAGGCAACAGAATACATTTATTAAATACCTAGCTACATAAGAAGATTCCAGAGATGAATCAACCAGCATGATCACTGGCCTCTAGAATCTAGTTCTTTCAAGGACAAGTTCTAAACCTATTTCTCTTTGTACTCCTAGTTTTCATATAGAATCTGGCAGATAGACACAATAAATTTGTACTGGATGATTGGAGGAATGATTGAAGGTTAAGACTAGCAAAGAAGAATTAAACAATGTAACAAATGACATGATTAAAGAATTGACAGGGCTTCCCTGGTGGCGCAGTGGTTGAGAGTCCGCCTGCCGATGCAGGGGACATGGGTTCGTGCCCTGGCCCGGGAAGATCCCACATGCCGCGGAGCGGCTGGGCCCCTGAGCCATGGCCGCTGAGCCTGCGCGTCCGGAGCCTGTGACCCGCAACGGGAGAGGCCACAAAAGTGAGAGGCCCGAGTACCGCAAAAAAAAAAAAAAAATTGATAGTTTATATTCCATATATAAAAAGGAGAGCAATGTGAATAATGCAGCCTGTTTCCTAAAGAAAATCAAGTTCACTGAATGTTTAGAAGAGCTAGAGTCAAGAAGATACCTTTGAAATCTCATTCAGCTGGATCAGGAAATGTTTTCAAAGGGGGTGAAATTAAAAATATAATTAGAAGCAAGTCTTAGTGGGACATAGAGGGTATTTTCTTGGGTGTTTTACACTTGGATTCAAGGCCTTTTTAAAAGACATAGGTTTTTAGGGTTCCATAAAGAAAAAAAAGAATTCACCTGCTAAAACATGAACTATGCTTCTATGTATTTCCTATACCTCGTAGCTGTCAACATTAATCTTTGACAATTTAGAATATAAGTGTCTCCGAAAGAAGTTATTCCTGTCTTATCCTAAGAATCAACTGAAAAGAAAAAGCCTTGAAAATTCATCTTGCACAGTCCTCCTATGACTCTAGGAATAAATGTATCTCACCCATCAAAGAGATGGTCGTTCGTTCTACAGGGATGGGTGAATTATAGTCTTACTTGGTAGATTCTTCTACTATAAAGCACTTACACACTGCAAAAAAAAATCATGTGAGCCATCCATTCTCTGTCTCCAACTATATTTCCATTGTGTACTGGTGTCTAGATTAGTGGTTTTCAAACTGCTGTGGGGAGAGAAGCCATCCAGTTCTCTAGAGGTGCTTCAGTGGTTACTGTGAAGGCGTGGTGAGTGAGCAAGCTCTTCTTGATTTTCTTTGGCTAGAGAAGTTCCACTTCATAAAACTGCATTTGATGAAAGACTTCTGGTGCTAAAATAAAGTTGGGACCTATCAGTATGTACAGAAATATCTGTTTTGGTTCAATTTTGAGGCTGAGATCTATAAACAGTTATTTTGTTACAGACTACCCTCCATAGCTTGATTTCTTTTAAACTGGAATTGCTTTTAAATTTTAAATGTTACTTTAAATATTAAAGATTTTGAAAGCTCACAGGATATAGCAACAGCAAGGCTTGATCCTGGTTTGGGAGATTGTATATAATTTGGAAGGCCCTCTTAAAAAATGTAATACAGAATTATGAATACAAAATTCCCAGAGTTTCTGCCAGATCCTTGGGAGGGGCCCACATAACTGAAGGGTGCTGAGTCTTCATTAGCCTTATAGTAAAGCCTCCTCTGATTAAGACATGTGGGAAGAAAGAATGTTAACGTGAATCCATGCCTTTTAACAGGCACATCATTTATGACAATTCCAGGAAAACAGGACAGCTGTGCAAAAGCAACCAGATTCAATGTTTTTTTAATCTGAAGATTAGAAGAGGAAATTGACTAAAGGTGAAATATATTTTTAAATGACCACAAGTCATAAGGTATAGCTATTTATCAAAGAACTACATGAAAGAGGAAGGGAAATGTCCAAATTACGCTGCGTACTAAAGTAGATTTAAGGGCTTCACTGTGGTGTGACGATGTCATGAGGACTGTCTCAACGTCTGAGACTGTTAGAATTCATTGAAGTAAGAGCAGGAAGAAAAGCAACTCACTCTGTGACACTCTGATATGATGAAAGTATAAATTCAGTATCTTTGGAGCTTTCAATTTCTGATCCCTCTATAATATCACTAGAAATTAAGTTCTAAATTTGGATTTTTGTTATCCAAATGAGATATAAACTAGAAATGTTAAAAGTGACATCATAATTATTTTAGAGCTCATGGTGGCTTATTTTGTAAATAACCATGGTAGGTGAAATAACCTTGTTCCTTTATTATTTTTAATTAATATTTATTGTGTACTTAGTTTTGTACCAGTCACTTTACATACATTATATATTTCAATTCATCCTCACATTAGCCAATGAGTAGGTACTTCTCTTGTCTCACTTTACAGAGAGGGAACTATGTGAGTCATCTCCGGCTGCCAAAACAAAATACTACAGACTGAATGGCTTAAACAATATGTTTGTTTACTCACAGTTTTGAAGACAGGAAAAACAAGATCAAGGCATTGGCAGGGTTGACCAAGGTGTCTGGTGAGAGTTCACCTCTTGGGTTGCAGATGGCTGCTTTCTTACCGTGTGCTCACATGACCTCTTCGTGTCTGCATGGAAAGAGAGGAAGCTCCTTGGTGTCCTCTTATAAGGACACTACCCCTATGAGCTCAGGACCCCAGTCTTCTTTTCTTTTTTTAAGGGTATAAACCCTTTCTTTTATTCACAGCATTGCTAAATCAGAAGCACTCAGTTTCCCCCTCGGAATCTTCCCATTTGCCTTACAACGTGTCCACGTGGTGGTGAAGTAGACACCCTCAAGTTCTGTCTGGTTTGAAAAATCTGAGATGGACCAATAGCAACTGCGAACTGCACGGACCTCAGAAGCACAGGTGGCCGGGCGGCCTCGGCCCGGAGTGAGATCAGCGATCACCGTTCACAGGGACGCGCTCCTCCCAGGCCGGCGGCCGAGCCCAGGCGGGTTTCTCCAGAACGGAAGGCTGGGCGGGGAAAGAGGCGCTTCCGGGCGGAGTTCCGCTGCACCGCCTACGCAACTCCGGTCCCGGAAGGGAGGGGCGTGCGCAGCCTCGGAAGGGCAGCTGTGTGGCGTCCTCCAGGGGCCTGGCTCTGTGTTGGTGCGGGAGTTGCTGTGGCTTCCCTGGGTCTCCACCATGTGGCTCTGGTTCAGGAGGCTGGGGTTGAGCCCCGCGTAGCCGGTGGAGGCGTTGGTACTGGGTGGCAGGATGCGCGGCCCACCATGGAGAACTCTTGGGAGCCAGTCGATGCACCCTAGTCGAGGTGGTTGGACAGCGAGCTGGCCTGGAACGGACCTCCTGGAGCCTGCCACGAGCCTGGGTAGGGCAGGTACGTGTGGTAGCGCGTGGCCAGCCTTCTGATGCCGAAGATGCCGGACATGACGGGCGTCAGGGAGTAAGTGAAGGCGCAGGTGTAGTGCATGCAGTGGTCTGAGATGGAGAGCAGCACAGCGAACTGGCACGGGTCGCCGAAGGCCGTCAGGTCTCGCCAGGGCCCCATTCTTATGACCACTTTTAACATTTATTACTTCCTTAGAGTCCCCAACTCCAAATACAGACACATTGATGGTTAGAGCTTTAACATACACATTTTGAGGGGACACAAACCCTCAGTCCATAACAGATAATATCACCTTAAGTTTTCACAAAACAGCTGCTCTCCAAAGTAGTTACATCTTGGCCAATTGTATAAGGGTGACCGTTTGCACACTACTTTTTTCCTCCAACTAACATGGAGGCTGCTTCCAACTTCCATCCACCCCTTCTCTCCAGAGATCATCTCCACTGTCCTGGGTACAGGGCCCTCCCTACTGACTGCTGGGGACACTGTGACCACCCGATCTTCTCAATCAGGTTCTTACATCTTTTCCTTCATGTGGCGGGAGAAGATGGCGAGCCCTTAAGGCCGCTCTTTTCCTCCATTTTCCTTCATGTTTCACTTCTCACAGTTCAGCTAGTTCTGTCAGATGTTTCTGATGTGTACTCACACAGTACCCCATTTTCCCCTTCCCGGTACTCCTTCTTGTCTATGTAGCTTTTCTTTTAAAGAAAAATATTATTTCCTATGTTCACGTTACCTGTGACCCGTAAAACAAGCAAAACAAATCGTAATAAAACTTGGATACTAATTATGGTGGACAAGGGGGTAGTCTTTACTAAGGATAAGCCTACTTCAAGGAAAAGTAAGGCCTTCGATCCAGACAAAAGGCCTAAAAGAGAATGACTCAGAATTCTTCCTCATAAATAAAGTGCTGTTTCCTGTGGTTCTAACCTTTTTAGAAGAAACTAGCTAAGATTGGTGTCAGTGGAAATGTGGACTAAACAAGCACTAAAGTACTTCCAGGGGTCTGAGATTTTGGAGCAGGTCACATAGTCTGGTGGCAGCCTCACACTTTCGGTCTGTGAAATGAAAGTTTACACTAACTGACCTTGAAATCCTTCTAGGTTTAAAACCCAGTGTTTCTGAGCTAAACAGATCTCAGGGCAGTTTTTGTTGCTTTATTCTTTCTCTCCTCTAACACATTCATCTGTATAGGGGGTGTTTTGGGGACAGTGTTACAGCTTCAGAGGCTGGGAGGGGCACAAACAGGGAGTCAGGAGTGAAGCTGAAACCCTCAACATTCTTTCCCAACCCCTCCGGAACATCTTGACTGTGCTGCTGTTTATTTCCCTTTTGAAATATTCTCCCTTCTTGTCTCCTGTGAGACGAAACTTCTTGGTTGTATTTGAACTTCCTTCTGCTTCCTCAAGGGCTTGTCTTTCTCCTCTTGCCCCTGAAATAAGAAATTCTCCAGAATTTTGTCCTTAGATTTATATTTCTGCCCTGCATACTTGAGCAAACTCAGTTCTTTCACATTCTCAAGTCAGAGCATTAATAGTGGGCTGAGGTCAGGCTCTGCCAGTTGACTTCTCTTCTGATCAATGAGCTGTTAAACCCTAGTAGTCTTCCTAGAGCCCACCCTCACGAGATGTCTTTAGAGTCAGTCAGGTAGCAAATCCGTGTAACTTTGACTCTGAAAAGGCTTCAGATCTCTTGCTCCCTAGCCCAATCCTTATTAGAACCAAAAAACCTCTCAAGGGAACTTTGCAAAAACTTTCCGAGAAATTTCCCTGCTTCCAATTAGCATCATAAGCTACCATAAGGAGACCCTTGTCCAAATTGCTATGCTCATGAGACTCCGTTGCTCATGGGCTGTCAGTATTCTCTGCCCCTGCCCCTCTGTCACCCTAGTCAAGTAGAGACCTTCGTATGGCTTTGAAGACTACCCATAACCTGACTCCAAACCAACTTTCCACAGTGCCATCTCACACTTCTCCCTTAAGCAGCCCATGTGCTAGCAACCTGAACTCCGTGCTGCTACTTTCCACCTATGTGCCATTTATGCTCTTCCCTGCACCCAGAAAACCTTCACTTGTTCATCAAAGTTCAGATCAAATCATATTTCTTCTTTTTTTTCTCCAACTACCAAATATTCTGTCATCTGTTGAATTTTCTGTAGCTCTTAACATCTCTCCCCAATTAAGAGAGTAATTTATGTCCAACGCAGTATTTCTAGAAAATACAGAAAAACAATGGGTAAGACCAAAAACTTTTCAAAGAAAATACTGTTTAACATTTGAGAGATATGTATTTCCAGTACTTTCCCATGCATATTTGTATACAAAAGGAACATAATAGAATTCTAATTTTTAGTTTGCTTTGTTTACTTTTGTTTATATCTGGAACATTTTTTCTTAACAAAAGAATTTCTTTAATAATATAGTATTTAATAACCCTTTGGTATTTAAAAATCCTCCTAAAGTCAACATTTACAGCATTCTGCTTTGAACTCTTACTTGCTTCTAGGTCTGTTTTCTGTACTAATATTTTATTTTTTTGATGCTAGAAATTATACATCAGGTTATCCCAAAAACTACTTAGTATATAGCTTAATCTTATAAAAGAAAACTCCACAGTTGTTTGTGCATTGGATGTTGATTAAATGGACTGGCTTAGACCCAGAAAGAGAATATGAAGTGTTCACCCTTGTGATCAGTAAGTGAGAATAACCAGTCTTTTAAAAATCTACGTTCTTAGAAAAGTTGCCGACACAGATCTGCCCCGCCACGTTCCTTGCTTTTCTCTCTGGCAGAAATGTTTTGGTTACAACATTATGCTAAGGCTTTTTTCCGTAACTTTCCCAGTTTAAATTTTTTATAGAGTCAAAATGGCACAGAGGAAAGCCAAAATATAAACAAAGTCTCCTGACAAAGAATGGAAAATTTTCATATTTATTTGAATAAGGATTTTCTTTCATATTTATACATATTTGGCCTATTTTTCTAAGTAGAAGTGCATAATGGTTATGTAATAACTGGGA